>NC_088418.1:5637417-5747417 GCF_034236695.1 Oncorhynchus nerka | reverse complement strand
ACTCACAAAATGTGAGTTTGCTATTCACAAGAAGCATTGCCTGATGTGAACCATGCCTCGAACAAAAGAGATCTCAGAAGACCTAAGATTAAGAATAGTTGACTTGCATAAAGATGGAAAAGGGTTACAGAAGTATCTCTAAAAGCCTTGATGTTTGATCCGCAACTACAGAAAACGTTTGGTTGAGTTTATTGTTGCCATATAATTGTTTGTGTCTTATGAGTTCAAGTGGACTGTGTTTGTCTGTTGCTGCGATTAAAATGAAGATCAGATCGAATGTTATCACCAATTTCTGCAGAAATGCAGGTAATTCCAAAGGGTTCACATACTTTTCCTTGCCACTGCATATAGTCAAGTTGTCGTTACTCTTCGTGTATTTATTCCCGGTGTTATTATTTTTCTACTATTTCTCTTTGTTTCTCTCTGGATTGTTGGGAGGCATTTCACTGTTAAACTACACCTGTTGTTTACAAAGCATTTGACAAATAACATTTTATTTGACACACACACACACACACACACACACACACACACACACACACACATACAGTTACCGTCCCTGATCTAATGCTCTGGTCTGTCTTTTGAGTCAAACACCTTCTCATCTGTTCCACAGCTGCAAACTGCTCCTCTATTCTGACTGCAAGGTCACAACAAACTCCTTAAACCATTCTTCAAAACAGAACAGAAACTAACTTTAACCCTCCTTAAAAATAGATAATAATATAGACAGTAATAGCTACTGTAAATTGGACTGTGCAGTTAGAACAACAGTAATTTAAGCTTTCTGCCCATATCAGACATGTCTACATCCCTCTAACAATGTTTGTGTTACTTAGAACCTCATGCTAATCACACTAGCGCACGTTAGCTCAACCCTCCCGAGGAGGGACCACCGTTCCCGTAGAGGTTAGTTAAGGAGGGTTTAAGGAGTTAGTTTGTGTTCTGATGTGGGTTAAGGAGTTAGTTTGTGTTCTATTGTGGGTTAAATAGTTAGTTTGTGTTGTATTGTGGGTTAAGGAGTTAGTTTGTGTTGTATTGTGGGTTAAGGAGTTAGTTTGTGTTCTATTGTGGGTTAAGGAGTTTGTTTGTGTTCCATTGTGGGTTAAGGAGTTAGTTTGTGTTCTATTGTGGGTTAAAGAGTTAGTTTGTGTTCTATTGTGGGTTAAGGAGTTAGTTTGTGTTTTATTGTGGGTTAAGGAGTTAGTTTGTGTTGTATTGTGGGTTAAGGAGTTAGGTTGTTTTCTATTGTGGGTTAAGGAGTTAGTTTGTGTTCTATTGTGGGTTAAGGAGTTAGTTTGTGTTGTATTGTGGGTTAAGGAGTTAGTTTGTGTTCTATTGTGGGTTAAAGAGTTAGTTTGTGTTCTATTGTGGGTTAAGGAGTTAGTTTGTGTTGTATTGTGGGTTAAGGAGTTAGTTTGTGTTCTATTGTGGGTTAAAGAGTTAGTTTGTGTTCTATTGTGGGTTAAGGAGTTAGTTTGTGTTCTATTGTGGGTTAAAGAGTTAGTTTGTGTTGTATTGTGGGTTAAGGAGTTAGTTTGTGTTGTATTGTGGGTTAAGGAGTTAGTTTGTGTTCTAATGTGGGTTAAGGAGTTAGTTTGTGTTCTATTGTGGGTTAAGGAGTTAGTTTGTTTTCTATTGTGGGTTAAGGAGTTAGTTTGTTTTCTATTGTGGGTTAAGGAGTTAGTTTGTGTTCTATTGTGGGTTTAGGAGTTAGTTTGTGTTCTATTGTGGGTTAAGGAGTTAGTTTGTGTTCTATTGTGGGTTAAGGAGTTAGTTTGTGTTGTATTGTGGGTTAAGGAGTTAGTTTGTGTTGTATTGTGCGTTAATTTAGTTTGTTTTCTATTGTGGGTTAAGGAGTTAGTTTGTGTTCTATTAGCTACTATAGGTGGAGCAGCAGAGGACACAGGAGGCTGCATGGAGGTACTATAGGTGGAGCAGCAGAGGAGGAGGCTGCATGGAGGTACTATAGGTGGAGCAGCAGAGGACACAGGAGGCTGCATGGAGGTACTATAGGTGGAGCAGCAGAGGAGACAGGAGGCTGCATGGAGGTACTATAGGTGGAGCAGCAGAGGAGACAGGAGGCTGCATGGAGGTACTATAGGTGGAGCAGCAGAGGAGGAGGCTGCATGGAGGTACTATAGGTGGAGCAGCAGAGGAGACAGGAGGCTGCATGGAGGTACTATAGGTGGAGCAGCAGAGGAGACAGGAGGCTGCATGGAGGTACTATAGGTGGAGCAGCAGAGGAGGAGGCTGCATGGAGGTACTATAGGTGGAGCAGCAGAGGAGACAGGAGGCTGCATGGAGGTACTATAGGTGGAGCAGCAGAGGAGACAGGAGGCTGTATGGAGGTACTATAGGTGGAGCAGCAGGGGAGACAGGAGGCTGTAGGGAGGTACTATAGGTGGAGCAGCAGAGGAGACAGGAGGCTGCATGGAGGTACTATAGGTGGAGCAGCAGAGGAGGAGGCTGCATGGAGGTACTATAGGTGGAGCAGCAGAGGAGGAGGCTGCATGGAGGTACTATAGGTGGAGCAGCAGAGGAGACAGGAAGCTGCATGGAGGTACTATAGGTGGAGCAGCAGAGGAGGAGGCTGCATGGAGGTACTATAGGTGGAGCAGCAGATGAGACAGAAGGCTGCATGGAGGTACTATAGGTGGAGCAGCAGAGGAGACAGGAGGCTGCATGGAGGTACTATAGGTGGAGCAGCAGAGGAGACAGGAGGCTGCATGGAGGTACTATAGGTGGAGCAGCAGAGGAGGAGGCTGCATGGAGGTACTATAGGTGGAGCAGCAGAGGAGACAGGAAGCTGCATGGAGGTACTATAGGTGGAGCAGCAGAGGAGGAGGCTGCATGGAGGTACTATAGGTGGAGCAGCAGATGAGACAGGAGGCTGCATGGAGGTACTATAGGTGGAGCAGTAGAGGAGACAGGAGGCTGTATGGAGGTACTATAGGTGGAGCAGCAGGGGAGACAGGAAGCTGCATGGAGGTACTATAGGTGGAGCAGTAGAGGAGACAGGAGGCTGCATGGAGGTACTATAGGTGGAGCAGCAGAGGAGGAGGCTGCATGGAGGTACTATAGGTGGAGCAGTAGAGGAGACAGGAGGCTGCATGGAGGTACTATAGGTGGAGCAGCAGAGGAGGAGGCTGCATGGAGGTACTATAGGTGGAGCAGCAGAGGAGACAGGAGGCTGCATGGAGGTACTATAGGTGGAGCAACAGAGGAGACAGGAGGCTGCATGGAGGTACTATAGGTGGAGCAGCAGAGGAGACAGGAGGCTGTAGGGAGGTACTATAGGTGGAGCAGCAGAGGAGACAGGAGGCTGCATGGAGGTACTATAGGTGGAGCAGCAGAGGAGGAGGCTGCATGGAGGTACTATAGGTGGAGCAGCAGAGGAGACAGGAGGCTGTAGGGAGGTACTATAGGTGGAGCAGCAGAGGAGACAGGAGGCTGCATGGAGGTACTATAGGTGGAGCAGCAGAGGAGACAGGAGGCTGCATGGAGGTACTATAGGTGGAGCAGCAGAGGAGGAGGCTGCATGGAGGTACTATAGGTGGAGCAGCAGAGGAGACAGGAGGCTGCATGGAGGTACTATAGGTGGAGCAGCAGAGGAGACAGGAGGCTGCATGGAGGTACTATAGGTGGAGCAACAGAGGAGACAGGAGGCTGCATGGAGGTACTATAGGTGGAGCAGCGGAGGAGACAGGAGGCTGTATGGAGGTATCATAGGCTACATGTTTGAGAAAGCTGGGCCTATAGCAGAAAGAGAGATTACAACAGATAACTAAGGCAAGGATTTATAAAGGGTGGCTAGAGAGGGGCAGAATCTAGTGGGACATATTTGATGAGGTGGAACCTGGCCTTTTAAACAAGTGTATAATCTGGGGCCCAACTTTCCATCAGAGAGCGACAAAAAATGGCTAGATCATAGATATACACGATGTGTATATGGACTAGACTTGTATCAAGGAAGCATGAGAATAGAATAGAAAACAAGATGTGTATATGGACTAGACTTGTATCAAGGAAGCATGAGAATAAAATAGAAAACAAGATGTTTATATGGACTAGACTGTATCAAGGAAGCATGAGAATAGAATAGAAAACAAGATGCCTGAGTAGCCTACATAAAGTGAGCCTTCCGCACGGTCTGTTAAAGTGACCATTTGTTTTAGGGAAGTGTGCTATCGGGAACTGAAAGGAGATCCTACTGGCTATACAACCTGACACCACAGTGGCCCGGTCCTTTGAAGAAGGCAATAAACAAACAAAGTGCTTGAAAGGTGATCAGCTTCTCACACACCATTTGTCTTGCTGAGGTGCAAAGCAGCCACACCATTCGGTGGCGTGCAGAAGAGCAGGATATAGACACACATGCAAATAGCAGAGTCAGTCAGTCACCCACTGTAGCCTGGTAGTAACAGAGTCAGTCATTCACCCACTGTAGCCTGGCAGTAACAGAGTCAGTCAGTCACCCACTGTAGCCTGGTAGTAACAGAGTCAGTCAGTCACCCACTGTAGCCTGGTAGTAACAGAGTCAGTCATTCACCCAATTTAGCCTGGTAGTAACAGAGTCAGTCACCCACTGTAGCCTGGCAGTAACAGAGTCAGTCATTCACCCACTGTAGCCTGGCAGTAACAGAGTCAGTCATTCACCCACTGTAGCCTGGCAGTAACAGAGTCAGTCAGTCACCCACTGTAGCCTGGCAGTAACAGAGTCAGTCATTCACCCACTGTAGCCTGGCAGTAACAGAGTCATTCACCCACTGTAGCCTGGCAGTAACAGAGTCATTCAGTCACCCACGGTAGCCTGGCAGTAACAGAGTCAGTCAGTCACCCACTGTAGCCTGGTAGTAACAGAGTCAGTCAGTCACTGTAGCCTGGTAGTAACAGAGTCAGTCACCCACTGTAGCCTGGTAGTAACAGAGTCAGTCATTCACCCACTGTAGCCTGGCAGTAACAGAGTCAGTCATTCACCCACTGTAGCCTGGCAGTAACAGAGTCAGTCATTCACCCACTGTAGCCTGGTAGTAACAGAGTCAGTAATTCACCCACTGTAGCCTGGCAGTAACAGAGTCAGTCATTCACCCACTGTAGCCTGGTAGTAACAGAGTCAGTCACCCACTGTAGCCTGGCAGTAACAGAGTCAGTCATTCACCCACTGTAGCCTGGCAGTAACAGAGTCAGTCACCCACTGTAGCCTGGTAGTAACAGAGTCAGTCACCCACTGTAGCCTGGCAGTAACAGAGTCAGTCATTCACCCACTGTAGCCTGGCAGTAACAGAGTCAGTCACCCACTGTAGCCTGGTAGTAACAGAGTCATTCACCCACTGTAGCCTGGCAGTAACAGAGTCAGTCACCCACTGTAGCCTGGTAGTAACAGAGTCATTCACCCACTGTAGCCTGGCAGTAACAGAGTCAGTCAGTCACTGTAGCCTGGTAGTAACAGAGTCAGTCACCCACTGTAGCCTGGCAGTAACAGAGTCAGTCATTCACCCACTGTAGCCTGGCAGTAACAGAGTCAGTCACCCACTGTAGCCTGGTAGTAACAGAGTCAGTCACCCACTGTAGCCTGGCAGTAACAGAGTCAGTCATTCACCCACTGTAGCCTGGCAGTAACAGAGTCAGTCACCCACTGTAGCCTGGTAGTAACAGAGTCAGTCAGTCACTGTAGCCTGGTAGTAACAGAGTCAGTCAGTCACTGTAGCCTGGCAGTAACAGAGTCAGTCAGTCACTGTAGCCTGGTAGTAACAGAGTCAGTCATTCACCCACTGTAGCCTGGCAGTAACAGAGTCAGTCATTCACCCACTGTAGCCTGGCAGTAACAGAGTCAGTCATTCACCCACTGTAGCCTGGCAGTAACAGAGTCAGTCATTCACCCACTGTAGCCTGGTAGTAACAGAGTCAGTCACCCACTGTAGCCTGGTAGTAACAGAGTCAGTCATTCACCCACTGTAGCCTGGTAGTAACAGAGTCAGTCACCCACTGTAGCCTGGTAGTAACAGTCATTCACCCACTGTAGCCTGGCAGTAACAGAGTCAGTCACCCACTGTAGCCTGGTAGTAAAAGAGTCAGTCATTCACCCACTGTAGCCTGGTAGTAACAGAGTCAGTCACCCACTGTAGCCTGGTAGTAACAGAGTCATTCACCCACTGTAGCCTGGCAGTAACAGAGTCAGTCACCCACTGTAGCCTGGTAGTAACAGAGTCAGTCATTCACCCACTGTAGCCTGGTAGTAACAGAGTCAGTCACCCACTGTAGCCTGGTAGTAACAGAGTCAGTCACCCACTGTAGCCTGGTAGTAACAGAGTCAGTCATTCACCCACTGTAGCCTGGTAGTAACAGAGTCAGTCACCCACTGTAGCCTGGTATTAACAGAGTCAGTCACCCACTGTAGCCTGGTAGTAACAGAGTCATTCACCCACTGTAGCCTGGCAGTAACAGAGTCAGTCAGTCACTGTAGCCTGGTAGTAACAGAGTCAGTCACCCACTGTAGCCTGGTAGTAACAGAGTCAGTCACCCACTGTAGCCTGGTAGTAACAGAGTCATTCACCCACTGTAGCCTGGTAGTAACAGAGTCAGTCACCCACTGTAGCCTGGTAGTAACAGAGTCAGTCACCCACTGTAGCCTGGTAGTAACAGAGTCATTCACCCACTGTAGCCTGGCAGTAACAGAGTCAGTCAGTCACTGTAGCCTGGTAGTAACAGAGTCAGTCACCCACTGTAGCCTGGCAGTAACAGAGTCAGTCATTCACCCACTGTAGCCTGGCAGTAACAGAGTCAGTCACCCACTGTAGCCTGGTAGTAACAGAGTCAGTCACCCACTGTAGCCTGGTAGTAACAGAGTCAGTCACCCACTGTAGCCTGGTAGTAACAGAGTCAGTCACCCACTGTAGCCTGGTAGTAACAGAGTCAGTCAGTCACCCACTGTAGCCTGGTAGTAACAGAGTCAGTCACCCACTGTAGCCTGGTAGTAACAGAGTCAGTCATTCACCCACTGTAGCCTGGCAGTAACAGAGTCAGTCATTCACCCACTGTAGCCTGGCAGTAACAGAGTCAGTCATTCACCCACTGTAGCCTGGTAGTAACAGAGTCAGTCATTCACCCACTGTAGCCTGGCAGTAACAGAGTCAGTCAGTCACCCACTGTAGCCTGGCAGGAACAGAGTCAGTCAGTCACCCACTGTAGTCTGGCAGTAACAGAGTCAGTCAGTCTCCCACTGTAGCCTGGTAGTAACAGAGTCAGTCAGTCACCCACTATAGCCTGGTAGTAACAGAGTCAGTCAGTCACCCACTGTAGCCTGGCAGTAACAGAGTCATTCAGTCACTGTAGCCTGGTAGTAACAGAGTCAGTCACCCACTGTAGCCTAGCAGTAACAGAGTCAGTCATTCACCCACTGTAGCCTGGTAGTAACAGAGTCAGTCAGTCACCCACTGTAGCCTGGTAGTAACAGAGTCAGTCACCCACTGTAGCCTGGTAGTAACAGAGTCAGTCACCCACTGTAGCCTGGCAGTAACAGAGTCAGTCAGTCACCCACTGTAGCCTGGCAGTAACAGAGTCAGTCAGTCACCCACTGTAGCCTGGTAGTAACAGAGTCAGTCATTCACCCACTGTAGCCTGGTAGTAACGGAGTCAGTCAGTCACCCACTGTAGCCTGGCAGTAACAGAGTCAGTCATTCACCCACTGTAGCCTGGCAGTAACAGAGTCAGTAGCCTGGCAGTAACAGAGTCAGTCATTCACCCACTGTAGCCTGGCAGTAACAGAGTCAGTCACCCACTGTAGCCTGGTAGTAACAGAGTCATTCACCCACTGTAGCCTGGTAGTAACAGAGTCAGTCATTCACCCACTGTAGCCTGGCAGTAACAGAGTCAGTCAGTCACCCACTGTAGCCTGGCAGTAACAGAGTCAGTCATTCACCCACTGTAGCCTGGCAGTAACAGAGTCAGTCATTCACCCACTGTAGCCTGGTAGTAACAGAGTCAGTCATTCACCCACTAACAGAGTAGCCTGGCAGTAACAGTCATTCAGTCACTGTAGCCTGGCAGTAACAGAGTCAGTCATTCACCCACTGTAGCCTGGCAGTAACAGAGTCAGTCACCCACTGTAGCCTGGTAGTAACAGAGTCAGTCATTCACCCACTGTAGCCTGGCAGTAACAGAGTCAGTCATTCACCCACTGTAGCCTGGCAGTAACAGAGTCAGTCACCCACTGTAGCCTGGCAGTAACAGAGTCAGTCATTCACCCACTGTAGCCTGGCAGTAACAGAGTCATTCACCCACTGTAGCCTGGCAGTAACAGAGTCAGTCATTCACCCACTGTAGCCTGGTAGTAACAGAGTCATTCACCCACTGTAGCCTGGCAGTAACATAGCCAGTCATTCACCCACTGTAGCCTGGCAGTAACAGAGTCAGTCAGTCACCCACTGTAGCCTGGTAGTAACAGAGTCAGTCATTCACCCACTGTAGCCTGGTAGTAACAGAGTCATTCACCCACTGTAGCCTGGTAGTAACAGAGTCAGTCATTCACCCACTGTAGCCTGGTAGTAACAGAGTCATTCACCCACTGTAGCCTGGCAGTAACAGAGTCATTCACCCACTGTAGCCTGGCAGTAACAGAGTCATTCACCCACTGTAGCCTGGTAGTAACAGAGTCAGTCATTCACCCACTGTAGTCTGGTAGTAACAGAGTCAGTCACCCACTGTAGCCTGGTAGTAACAGAGTCAGTCACCCACTGTAGCCTGGTAGTAACAGAGTCAGTCACCCACTGTAGCCTGGCAGTAACAGAGTCAGTCATTCAACCACTGTAGCCTGGCAGTAACAGAGTCAGTCACCCACTGTAGCCTGGTAGTAACAGAGTCATTCACCCACTGTAGCCTGGTAGTAACAGAGTCATTCACCCACTGTAGCCTGGTAGTAACAGAGTCAGTCATTCACCCACTGTAGCCTGGCAGTAACAGAGTCAGTCAGTCACCCACTGTAGCCTGGCAGTAACAGAGTCAGTCATTCACCCACTGTAGCCTGGCAGTAACAGAGTCAGTCATTCACCCACTGTAGCCTGGTAGTAACAGAGTCAGTCATTCACCCACTGTAGCCTGGCAGTAACAGAGTCAGTCATTCACCCACTGTAGCCTGGCAGTAACAGAGTCAGTCAGTCACTGTAGCCTGGCAGTAACAGAGTCAGTCATTCACCCACTGTAGCCTGGCAGTAACAGAGTCAGTCACCCACTGTAGCCTGGTAGTAACAGAGTCAGTCATTCACCCACTGTAGCCTGGCAGTAACAGAGTCAATCATTCACCCACTGTAGCCTGGCAGTAACAGAGTCATTCACCCACTGTAGCCTGGCAGTAACAGAGTCAGTCATTCACCCACTGTAGCCTGGTAGTAACAGAGTCATTCACCCACTGTAGCCTGGCAGTAACAGAGTCAGTCATTCACCCACTGTAGCCTGGCAGTAACAGAGTCAGTCAGTCACCCACTGTAGCCTGGTAGTAACAGAGTCAGTCACCCACCCACTGTAGCCTGGTAGTAACAGAGTCATTCACCCACTGTAGCCTGGTAGTAACAGAGTCAGTCATTCACCCACTGTAGCCTGGTAGTAACAGAGTCATTCACCCACTGTAGCCTGGCAGTAACAGAGTCATTCACCCACTGTAGCCTGGCAGTAACAGAGTCATTCACCCACTGTAGCCTGGTAGTAACAGAGTCAGTCATTCACCCACTGTAGTCTGGTAGTAACAGAGTCAGTCACCCACTGTAGCCTGGTAGTAACAGAGTCAGTCACCCACTGTAGCCTGGTAGTAACAGAGTCAGTCACCCACTGTAGCCTGGCAGTAACAGAGTCAGTCATTCACCCACTGTAGCCTGGCAGTAACAGAGTCAGTCACCCACTGTAGCCTGGTAGTAACAGAGTCATTCACCCACTGTAGCCTGGTAGTAACAGAGTCAGTCACCCACTGTAGCCTGGCAGTAACAGAGTCAGTCATTCACCCACTGTAGCCTGGCAGTAACAGAGTCAGTCATTCACCCACTGTAGCCTGGCAGTAACAGAGTCAGTCAGTCAGTCAGTAACATTCACCCACTGTAGCCTGGCAGTAACAGAGTCAGTCATTCACCCACTGTAGCCTGGTAGTAACAGAGTCAGTCACCCACTGTAGCCTGGCAGTAACAGAGTCAGTCATTCACCCACTGTAGCCTGGCAGTAACAGAGTCAGTCATTCACCCACTGTAGCCTGGCAGTAACAGAGTCAGTCAGTCACCCACTGTAGCCTGGTAGTAACAGAGTCATTCACCCACTGTAGCCTGGCAGTAACAGAGTCATTCACCCACTGTAGCCTGGCAGTAACAGAGTCATTCACCCACTGTAGCCTGGTAGTAACAGAGTCAGTCATTCACCCACTGTAGTCTGGTAGTAACAGAGTCAGTCACCCACTGTAGCCTGGTAGTAACAGAGTCAGTCACCCACTGTAGCCTGGTAGTAACAGAGTCAGTCACCCACTGTAGCCTGGCAGTAACAGAGTCAGTCATTCAACCACTGTAGCCTGGTCAGTACCCACAGTAGTAACAGAGTCATTCACCCACTGTAGCCTGGTAGTAACAGAGTCATTCACCCACTGTAGCCTGGTAGTAACAGAGTCAGTCATTCACCCACTGTAGCCTGGCAGTAACAGAGTCAGTCAGTCACCCACTGTAGCCTGGCAGTAACAGAGTCAGTCATTCACCCACTGTAGCCTGGCAGTAACAGAGTCAGTCATTCACCCACTGTAGCCTGGTAGTAACAGAGTCAGTCATTCACCCACTGTAGCCTGGCAGTAACAGAGTCAGTCATTCACCCACTGTAGCCTGGCAGTAACAGAGTCAGTCAGTCACTGTAGCCTGGCAGTAACAGAGTCAGTCATTCACCCACTGTAGCCTGGCAGTAACAGAGTCAGTCACCCACTGTAGCCTGGTAGTAACAGAGTCAGTCATTCACCCACTGTAGCCTGGCAGTAACAGAGTCAATCATTCACCCACTGTAGCCTGGCAGTAACAGAGTCATTCACCCACTGTAGCCTGGCAGTAACAGAGTCAGTCATTCACCCACTGTAGCCTGGTAGTAACAGAGTCATTCACCCACTGTAGCCTGGCAGTAACAGAGTCAGTCATTCACCCACTGTAGCCTGGCAGTAACAGAGTCAGTCAGTCACCCACTGTAGCCTGGTAGTAACAGAGTCAGTCACCCACCCACTGTAGCCTGGTAGTAACAGAGTCATTCACCCACTGTAGCCTGGTAGTAACAGAGTCAGTCATTCACCCACTGTAGCCTGGTAGTAACAGAGTCATTCACCCACTGTAGCCTGGCAGTAACAGAGTCATTCACCCACTGTAGCCTGGCAGTAACAGAGTCATTCACCCACTGTAGCCTGGTAGTAACAGAGTCAGTCATTCACCCACTGTAGTCTGGTAGTAACAGAGTCAGTCACCCACTGTAGCCTGGTAGTAACAGAGTCAGTCACCCACTGTAGCCTGGTAGTAACAGAGTCAGTCACCCACTGTAGCCTGGCAGTAACAGAGTCAGTCATTCACCCACTGTAGCCTGGCAGTAACAGAGTCAGTCACCCACTGTAGCCTGGTAGTAACAGAGTCAGTCACCCACTGTAGCCTGGCAGTAACAGAGTCAGTCATTCACCCACTGTAGCCTGGCAGTAACAGAGTCAGTCATTCACCCACTGTAGCCTGGCAGTAACAGAGTCAGTCAGTCACTGTAGCCTGGTAGTAACAGAGTAATTCACCCACTGTAGCCTGGCAGTAACAGAGTCAGTCATTCACCCACTGTAGCCTGGTAGTAACAGAGTCAGTCACCCACTGTAGCCTGGCAGTAACAGAGTCAGTCATTCACCCACTGTAGCCTGGCAGTAACAGAGTCAGTCATTCACCCACTGTAGCCTGGCAGTAACAGAGTCAGTCAGTCACCCACTGTAGCCTGGTAGTAACAGAGTCACTCACCCACTGTAGCCTGGTAGTAACAGAGTCAGTCATTCACCCACTGTAGCCTGGCAGTAACAGAGTCAGTCAGTCACCCACTGTAGCCTGGCAGTAACAGAGTCAGTCAGTCACCCACTGTAGCCTGGTAGTAACAGAGTCAGTCAGTCACCCACTGTAGCCTGGTAGTAACAGAGTCACTCACCCACTGTAGCCTGGTAGTAACAGAGTCAGTCATTCACCCACTGTAGCCTGGCAGTAACAGAGTCAGTCAGTCACCCACTGTAGCCTAGAAGGCTGGCGACACAATTCATTTTGCTAACTTAGCATAATAGCTTCAATGTATCATGTATCATTTGTAATATCTTCACTTTTAAAGTCAATATGATCAGTTAATGCAATAACATCGAGCACATATGCAGATGCCGGGCTACAGAGTGTCCAGTGGGTTGACTGTGGCTTGCATGTTATCCGCGCCATGCTGAGTTGCATTGCCACCGTGCCTCCCGTGTCACCGGCGCTGAAAGGATAGAAAGGGTTAAATTAAGAAACGGGTGGGGGGGAGGGGAGGGGGCTTGACAGCAAACCAGAAGAGGGGCGTATACAAACACTTTCGCCTACAGGAGAGTCCTGCGAGAGAAAAACAGCGTGTATACAGCGTGGACAGGCTCTCGTTTGGTTTACACTTTTTGGACACGGTGAGAGCTGAGGGACGCACTTGACGCTTGGATCGGAAGGCTACTGGTTTTACACTGCGGAGAATAGCCAGCAGCATGTCTGGATTCGCGACTGGATGGATAACGGTTGTGCTTGAAAGGGAGAACTCCTCAAACTAGTTGTTTTTTCTTCTTCCGGGAGATCCACTTTTTGGGTGGTGTGATGGTGTGCCAAAGGTGGACCACACCAACGCGTTAATCTCCATCTGCGAATTCAATATGACGCTTTTGGATAGATGATAGCCCAGATAATGGGCGGGAGGGAGAATGTGTCCAAAATATCAAAACCAAGGAGTCCTGCGTACCACAGATGAGAGAGAAGAGAGCAAGACGGTTTGATTGTAAGGCGAGGAAAAGGTTTAATTCTGGTAAAAAAAAAGGTGGAGAACGTGGCGCCGGAAACGGGGGCTGCAACTCTCTTGATAGAAGACTCTACCTGGAGTGCAACACGCGATAAGACTACATGTTTTTTTTAAAACATAGTATACACGTTGGGCGCAACAAACAAACAAATAATTCCGTAGTTATTTCATTACTTTACCCATGGGCAGTTTTACACAGTCGCCCTGACAGCATTTTGGAGAAATAACTTTGGAGATCCACTCCGACATAGAAGAAGCATATCATTCACGGGGATACCAAAGGAAACCTGAACCTCGCTGAATGGACCTTTTTTAACTTTGATCGTTTTTACACATTGAATCTGAACCCACTTTTTGTTCCACTTGAAGACCGCTCTTCACCGACTTTGATCTGACGTTAATGAACATGAACATAAACCACGTGGTCCCAAACTTGACATTTTGACCGATTTGTTTTTCTTGATTCCTCTATTCTCCTTTCCCCCCACCCCTTTCCCCTTAAAATTGTCATTCTGAATCCAGAAGTGGCTCCGAAGTGGTGTTGCGGCTCCTCGCCCGCAGCGGATCCGGAGCTGGGAGTGTCTGCAGCGGGAGGAGCTGGCGGAGGACCCCTTGCATCACCGCAGGGACCAAAGACCGGTCAGGTGAAAAGGATGGTTCGATTGGCGGCAGAACTCTTGTTGCTTTTAGGACTTGTACTTCTTACCTTACATATCACCGTGTTACGGAGCAGCCCTTTGCACCAAGGGAATTTGACTTTGAGCCAGGATCAGCTGGATACGTTGCTCGCAGAGGTGAGTGCTATTTATTAATCGGTGTCATTCTATCAGAACCTGTAGTATATATTGATGGGGCTCTTTCGGCTATTGAGTTTGGGGTTAGAGCTTAAAATTGGGAATAAACCTCTAATAATAAACCTCTAATGACTACACGGTAAAGGGGTAATGACCATGTTGTAAAGGGGTAATGACCACGTTGTAAAGGGAGTAATGACTACACGGTAAAGGGGTAATGACCATGTTGTAAAGGGGTAATGACTACGTTGTAAAGGGGTAATGGCTACGTTGTAAAGGGGTAATGACTACACTGTAAAGGGAGTAATGACTACACGGTAAAGGGGTAATGACCATGTTGTAAAGGGGTAATGACTACGTTGTAAAGGGGTCATGGCTACGTTGTAAAGGGGTAATGACTACACTGTAAAGGGAGTAATGACTACACGGTAAAGGGGTAATGACGATGTTGTAAAGGGGTAATGACTACGTTGTAAAGGGGTCATGGCTACGTTGTAAAGGGGTAATGACTACACTGTAAAGGGAGTAATGACTACACGGTAAAGGGGTAATGACTACGTTGTAAAGGGAGTAATGACTACACTGTAAAGGGAGTAATGACTACACTGTAAAGGGAGTAATGACTACATTGTAAAGGGAGTAATGACTACGTTGTAAAGGGAGTAATGACTACATTGTAAAGGGAGTAATGACTACATTGTAAAGGGAGTAATGACTACATTGTAAAGGGGGTAATGACTACACTGTAAAGGGAGTAATGACTACATTGTAAAGGGAGTAATGACTACATTGTAAAGGGGTAATGACTACATTGTAAAGGGAGTAATGACTACACTGTAAAGGGAGTAATGACTACACTGTAAAGGGAGTAATGACTACACTGTAAAGGGGGTAATGACTACACTGTAAAGGGAGTAATGACTACACTGTAAAGGGGGTAATGACTACACTGTAAACGGAGTAATGACTACACTGTAAAGGGAGTAATGACTACATTGTAAAGGGGGTAATGACTACATTGTAAAGGGGTAATGACTACATTGTAAAGGGAGTAATGACTACATTGTAAAGGGGTAATGACTACACTGTAAAGGGGGTAATGACTACACTGTAAAGGGAGTAATGACTACACTGTAAAGGGGGTAATGACTACATTGTAAAGGGGTAATGACTACATTGTAAAGGTGTTACTATGAGTTTGACAGCAATTTACAGGCAAGTAACATTCTGTATTTAATATTACATATTACAGTACAACACCTGTTATATATATATATATTACAGTACAACTATATATATATATATATATATATACGGTATTAAAGCAAGTAATGTGTAATGACACACAGTACTATACTGTAAAATTGACTGTATTATACTGTATTAAAAAAAAGACAAGTAATTGCTACTGTAATCGTAGTTAATGAATTTCATTCATTCATTGAGGGAAGGGGTTTTGTATTTCACCGATTTTCCTGTTATTACGAGTTATTGGCGCTAGCTAGGTAAAGTGTTTACACATTACAGCGTATTAATGAATAATTAGTGTTTTTATATCACTTCGCCCATTCTAGGGGCGGCAGGGTAGCCTAGTGGTTAGAGCGTTGGACTAGTAACCGGAAGGTTGCGAGTTCAAACCCCCGAGCTGACAAGGTCGTTCTGCCCCTGAACAGGCAGTTAACCCACTGTTCCCAGGCCGTCATTGAAAATAAGAATTTGTTCTTAACTGACTTGCCTGGTTAAATAAAGGTAAAATAAAAAAATAAAAATTCTAGAGGCCTTAACAACGTCTTCCAAACTGCCAGCGACTACAGGGCAAAACAGACTCGACAGGACACGACAAAATGCTCAACCGTTAAAAGTTGAAGACTGGCTGCCTTGTACATTGTAAATTGATTGGGCATTTTAACCACACAGGAGTTAAGGCCAGGCACCAAAGGCTGAAATTACATCTATCCATTTATTTATTCATTTTGAGATTTGTTGGTATTTTGTGTCTATTAATGTTAGTAATTTCATAAAGTAAACATATAAATATCAACAATGTAATAAAAAAAAATATATATTTTCTTTAGTTTATCATGCTACAATCATACAGATGCTCGTGAATTTTTAACCACGCTTAAAATGAACATTGCATCAAACATTTCAAAGTTTCACATCGTTTAAAAGCCCATTTCACATCGTTTAAAAGCCCATTTCACATCGTTTAAAAGCCCATTTCACATCGTTTAAAAGCCCATTTCACATCGTTTAAAAGCCCATTTCACATCGTTTAAAAGCCCATTTCACAAAGAATGTTTACAAACTCACTGTATTTAGTATCTTCTTTGGAGAGATGGTGATTGGCCCAGCGTCGTCCGGGTTTGGCCCAGCGTCGTCCGGGTTTGGCCTGGGTAGGCCGTCGTCCGGGTTTGGCCTGGGTAGGCCGTCGTCCGGGTTTGGCCTGGGTAGGCCGTCGTCCGGGTTTGGCCGGGGTAGGCCGTTGGCCGGGGTAGGCCGTCGTCCGGGTTTGGCCGGGGTAGGCCGTTGGCCGGGGTAGGCCGTCGTCCGGGTTTGGCCGGGGTAGGCCGTTGGCCGGGGTAGGCCGTCGTCCGGGTTTGGCCGGGGTAGGCCGTTGGCCGGGGTAGGCCGTCGTCCGGGTTTGGCCGGGGTAGGCCGTTGGCCGGGGTAGGCCGTCGTCCGGGTTTGGCCGGGGTAGGCCGTCGTCCGGGTTTGGCCGGGGTAGGCCGTTGGCCGGGGTAGGCCGTCGTCCGGGTTTGGCCGGGGTAGGCCGTTGGCCGGGGTAGGCCGTCGTCCGGGTTTGGCCGGGGTAGGCCGTTGGCCGGGGTAGGCCGTCGTCCGGGTTTGGCCGGGGTTGGCGTCATTGTAAATAAGAATTTCTTCTTAACTGAACTTTCCTAGTTAAATAAAGATGAATTAAATAAATAAATCAAAATATTTTTATTCAGTTAAAACTGTGAAAGATAACCCTCAATGTAGCCTATAGATATAAATTGCACAAGAATTATAAATTTATGGATTTTTTTTTACAGAAATATCTAATTTACATAAGTATTCTCACCCCTGAGTCAATACTTCGTAGAATCACCTTTGGCAGCGATTACGGCTGTGAGTCTTTCAGGTAATTCACCTGGATTGTGCAACATTTGCCCATTTATTCATTTAGAAATTCTTAAAGTTCTGCCAAGTTGGTTGTTGATCATTTCTAGACAGCCATTTTCAGCTCTTACCAAGTAGATTTGTGTCAAAACTGTAACTCTGCCACTCAGAAACATTCACTGTCTTCTTGGTAAGCCCTTCAGTTGGAGCCCTTCAGTTGGAGCCCTTCAGTTGGAGCCCTTCAGTTGGAGCCCTTCAGTTGGAGCCCTTCAGTTGGAGCCGTTCAGTTGGAGCCCTTCAGTTGGAGCCCTTCAATTGGAGCCGTTCAGTTGGAGCCCTTCTGTTAGAGCCCTTCTGTTAGAGCTGTTCAGTTAGAGCCCTTCAGTTAGAGCCCTTCAGTTGGAGCCCTTCAGTTAGAGCCCTTCAGTTAGAGCCCTTCAGTTGGAGCCCTTCAGTTAGAGCCCTTCAGTTGGAGCCCTTCAGTTGGAGCCCTTCAGTTAGAGCTGTTCAGTTGGAGCCCTTCAGTTGGAGCCCTTCAGTTAGAACCCTTCAGTTGGAGCTGTTCAGTTGGAGCCCTTCAGTTGGAGCTGTTCAGTTGGAGCCCTTCTGTTAGAGCCCTTCTGTTAGAGCCCTTCAGTTGGAGCCCTTCAGTTGGAGCTGTTCAGTTGGAGCCCTTCAGTTGGAGCCCTTCAGTTGGAGCCCTTCAGTTGGAGCCCTTCTGTTAGAGCCCTTCTGTTAGAGCTGTTCAGTTAGAGCGCTCTCTCTCCTACACAGAACAACAGATTTGAACCTTGTCAGCTCGGGGGATGCGATCTAGCAACCTTCTGGTTACTGGCCCAACGCTCTAACCACTAGGCTACCTGCCGTCCCTACACTCTAACCGCTAGGTTACCTGTCGTCCCTACACTCTAACCACTAGGCTACCTGCCGTCCCTACACTCTAACCACTAGGCTACCTGCCGTCCCTACACTCTAACCACTAGGCTACCCTGCCGCCCCTACACTAACCACTAGACTACCTGCCATCCCTACACTCTAACCACTAGGCTACCTGCCATCCCTACACTCTAACCACTAGGCTACCTGACACCTCTACACTCTAACCACTAGGCTACCTGCCCCCTCTACACTCTAACCACTAGGATACCTGCCGTCCCTACACTCTAACCACTAGGCTACCTGCCGCCCCTACACTCTAACCACTAGGCTACCTGCCGCCCCTACACTCTAACCACTAGGCTACCTGCCGCCCCTACACTCTAACCACTAGGCTACCTGCCGCCCCTACACTCTAACCACTAGGCTACCTGCCCCCCTACACTCTAACCACTAGGCTACCTGCCGTCCCTACGCTCTAACCACTAGACTACCTGCCGTCCCTACACTCTAACCACTAGGCTACCTACCGTCACTACACTCTAAACACTAGGCTACTTGCTGCCAGTAGGACTCACCATCACCAGAATCACTTGAACTGACATCCATTCTAATTCTAAAATCAGTCATTCTAATTGTGTGGTTTTAGCAGAACATCTAAAAGATCCACAGTTGAGGACAGGACAGGACAGAGGGTTAGACGTCTGTGCCAGCCAGAAGGCTGGTTTAACCCTTCAGTAGAGGACAGGACAGAGGGTTAGACGTCTGTACCAGCCAGAAGGCTGGTTTAACTCTTCAGTAGAGGACAGGACAGAGGGTTAGACGTCTGTACCAGCCAGAAGGCTGGTTTAACCCTTCAGTAGAGGACAGGACAGAGGGTTAGACGTCTGTACCAGCCAGAAGGCTGGTTTAACTCTTCAGTAGAGGACAGGACAGGACAGAGGGTTAGACGTCTGTAGCAGCCAGAAGGCTGGTTTAACTCTTCAGTAGAGGACAGGACAGGACAGAGGGTTAGACATCTATACCAGCCAGAAGGCTGGTTTAACTCTTCAGTAGAGGACAGGACAGAGGGTTAGACGTCTGTACCAGCCAGAAGGCTGGTTTAACTCTTCAGTAGAGGACAGGACAGAGGGTTAGACGTCTGTACCAGCCAGAAGGCTGGTTTAACTCTTCAGTAGAGGACAGGACAGAGGGTTAGACGTCTGTACCAGCCAGAAGGCTGGTTTAACTCTTCAGTAGAGGACAGGACAGGACAGAGGGTTAGACGTCTGTACCAGCCAGAAGGCTGGTTTAACTCTTCAGTAGAGGACAGGACAGGACAGAGGGTTAGACGTCTGTACCAGCCAGAAGGCTGGTTTAACTCTTCAGTAGAGGACAGGACAGATGGTTAGACGTCTGTACCAGCCAGATGGCTGGTTTACCTCTTCAGTAGAGGACAGGACAGGACAGAGGGTTAGATGTCTGTAGCAGCCAGAAGGCTGGTTTAACTCTTCAGTAGAGGACAGGACAGGACAGAGGGTTAGACGTCTGTACCAGCCAGAAGGCTGGTTTAACTCTTCAGTAGAGGACAGGACAGAGGGTTAGACATCTATACCAGCCAGAAGGCTGGTTTAACTCTTCAGTAGAGGACAGGACAGGACAGAGAGTTAGGCATCTATACCAGCCAGAAGGCTGGTTTAACTCTTCAGTAGAGGACAGGACAGAGGGTTAGACGTCTGTACCAGCCAGAAGGCTGGTTTAACCCTTCAGTAGAGGACAGGACAGAGGGTTAGACGTCTGTACCAGCCAGAAGGCTGGTTTAACTCTTCAGTAGAGGACAGGACAGAGGGTTAGACGTCTGTAGCAGCCAGAAGGCTGGTTTAACTCTTCAGTAGAGGACAGGACAGGACAGAGGGTTAGACATTTGTATTAGCCAGTAGTGCACTATACATGGAATAGGATGCTATTTGGGACACAGCCCAGAATCCTCGGGTTGTTAAGAGGGGTCTAGAATCAACAGGGCGGTTCTGAGGGATGCTGTTACATTAAGCAGTCCCCCCCCCCTCCTCTCTCTCTCCCTCCTTCAGCTCTGTTTGATGTATTTATAGCGTACCACTGAAATACCCTTGTCACTCTGCCCTGCTACACAACAACCATGATAAATGGGGATTCGTGCCAGACGTGGGTTCAATACTACTTGAAATCATTTCAAATACTTCAGCTGTGCTTAATTGACCTGACCTGTTGCAATGGATTCAATAGCCCCCCCCCCCCCAAAAAAAAACCACCCACCGGGGCGGCACTTCAAAAGATTTCAAATAATGTTTCAATCCAGGACTGATTTATGCGTTGGTGGTTGGTGGGTTAGGGGTGAGCTAAGAAAGGCGTTCTTCCTAAAGGGACACATTTAGGTGTGAAAGTAAGTGAGAAGAATTAACGGTGTACAATATGGAGATGAACAGAACATCACACGTGGGACATCAGCTGTTCTTTAATGTTTTATCCTGAGACGTGGCTTACAGACAATAAAGTCGACCCTGCTATTCAACCAGATGGCTTTTCCATATTCGGATTAGATCGAACGGTGGCTTCTGGTAAGCGTTGGGGGGGGGTGTTTCTCCATAGATCAGTCCTGGTGTATCGAATTTGAAAACATTGCGAGCTCCTGTTCACGCGACCTGGAGTTTCTGATGCTAAAATGCCAACCCCACTATATGCCGAGGGAATTTCACGTGTGTTATTATCACAGCTGTGTACATACCGCCACAAGCAAACACCAAGGCAGCACTCAGCGAACTGTAAAAGCTCATTATCCAGCAAGAATCCTCTCACCCAGAAGTAGTCTTTATTGTCACGGGTGACTTTAACCAAGCCTGCCTAAAACCAATATTTCCCAAAATATCACCAACCATGTATCCTCCCCCACAGGAGGATCCAGTGTGATTTACCATGTACACACAAACATCCATGATGCAAAGCCATACCCCACCCCCAATTCGGCCAATTAGATCACGTCTCTCTGTTCCTACACCTCGCCTACAAGCAGAAACTCTAGACGGAGCCACCAACACAGAGAATAGTGAGGCGCTGGACAGAGGAGGCAGACTCCATGCTGCAGGACTGTTTAGAGAATAGTGATTAGAATATGTTCAAAGATTAATCCATCAACATTGAGGAATATACATAGTCAGTCAGGCTTCATTAGGAAATGTGTTGCTGATGTTGTACCCACAATAACAACCCGGACTTACCCCAACCAAAAACCCTGGATGAACGGAGATATCCATACAATGCTGAGAGCCCGTACTGCAGCATTCAATGTCAACAGAACAAACCCTGATGACTTGGTGGCGCACAAAGCATACAAGGCAAGCAGGTACGAGCTCTGCGAATCCATTAAGGATGCAAAAAGACAATACAGACTCAAACTTCAATTGAAGTTCGACAACTCCGGCTCGCAGCACGTGGCAAGGACTACCGACTATCACAGACTACAAATGCAAATCCAGCTGTGCGTTGCACACAGAAGCCTCCCTCCCAGATGAGATTAACACATTCTATGCTCGCTTCAAGGCCGACAATACTAAGTAATCCAGGAGGACTCTCGTTGTTCCGGACGACCAGGTGCTTTCACTCTTCGAGGCTGATCCAATTTTCCTACTGCTGCAACAGATCCACGGAAGATGCCATTTCCATCACTATTCACACGGCCATAACACATCAGGACAAGAGGAACACCTATGTGAGAATGCAGTTCATTATTCAACACTATCTTTCCCTTCCAAAGTTGACACCAAGTTCAGAGCCCGGGGTCTGGACACCACCCTCTGCAACTGAATCCTGGACTTCCTGACTGGCAGACCACATGCTGTGAGGATTGGCAACAACACCTCCTCCACACTGACTGTTAACACAGGGCCCCCCAGGGGTGTGTCCTCAGACCTCTGCTGTACTCCCTTAGGGGCCCCCCAGGGGTGTGTCCTCAGTCCTCTGCTGTACTCCCTTAGGGGCCCCCCAGGGGTGTGTCCTCAGTCCTCTGTTGTACTCCCTGTTCACCCATGACTGTGAGGCTTTTCACGACACCAACTCCATCATCTAGTTTGCTGACGACACCCCGGTTGTTGGCCAGCAATGAAGAGTCAGCCTGGCATTGGAGTGCCAGGACACAAACCTCTCCCTTAACATCGGCAAAAACAAAGGAGTTGATTGTCGGCTTCAGGAAGCAGAGGAGGGAACATGCCCCGATCCACATCGACGGGACTACAGTAAAGAGAGTCAGCAGTGTTAAGTTCCTCAGAGTCCACATCACGGAGGATTTGACACGGACCAACAACACCACCACTCTGGTCAAGAGGATGCAACGGCGCCTCTACTTCCTAAGGCGGTGAAGAAATGCTGGTTCCTCTCCAAATATTGGACTATAATTGTGCCTTCCTGTATTACACTGATCCTAAAATGTTAATTATTCTCTAATGCCATTTATTTTATGTTCATATTCTTATCTTTTATTGTTTCTTATTGTTGTTGCATTGTCGAAGGAATCTGCAGGTAAGCATTTGGTTGGACGATGTGTACCATGTGTACCGTACATACGACTAATACAACTGGAAACTTGGAGGAGCTTTGATGTCCATGAATGTTCTGCTGCTCATCTAGTTTTTAATAGATTAAAAACAACCTGCGGTAAATATATCAACAACACAATTAGATTCAGGTATAGCAGTCCTGTCTTTGTGATTTGATTGGCTAGCTGCAGCATATTCTGCAAAGTCGCAGGAATAGGAAATATCCCAGGAATTTACAGAGTGTGTGTCGCACTGCAGAATGTTGGAACAGACTTGGAATAGTTTATGACTGTTCCAACACTACGCACAAGAGAAGCCAAGGGAAGCCATTCCAAGAGAGAAGAGGGCCACTTGGGCCAGTTAAAGTACAAATATCACCCCTAAATATCACTCCCAAATATCATCCCCAAATATCACCCCTAAATATCACTCCCAAATATCAACCCCAAATATCACCCCCAAATATCACTCCCAAATATCACCCCCTAAATATCACCCCTAAATATCACCCCTAAATATTACATTTACATTTAAGTCATTTAGCAGACGCTCTTATCCAGAGCGACTTACAAATTGGTGCATTCACCTTATGACCTCCAGTGGAACAGTAGTGCATCTAAATCTTTTCAGGGGGAGGGGGGGTGAGAGGGATTACTTTATCCTATCCTAGGTATTCCTTAAAGAGGTGGGTTTTCAGGTGTCTCCGGAAGGTGGTGATTGAAATATCACCCCTAAATACACCCCCCAAATATCACCCCTAAATATCACCCCTAAATATCACCCCCTAAATATCACTCCCAAATATCACCCCTAAATATCACCCCTAAATATCACCCCCCAAATATCACCCCTAACCTGTCAGGAGAGGATATAATGTTATGTCTGTTGTCTGTTAAAGGACTGTTGTGGTACCAGGATATAGAGTTATGTCTGTTGTATGTTAAAGAACAGTTGTGGTTTGGAACAGGAAAACCCCGACCTGAGACCAGATCTATTTGTGCTGTCTTGCCAGCTCCTGGGGTCATTTTCATACCTATTAAGATGGTCATAGAAGTTGGGCCATGAACAGACCTGGGACACGGCTAGTGTCAAACTGGGTCAGCTGGTTTGGACCGGGACAGCTGGTTTGGACTGGTTGAACCCTCTTCCCTCTAGTGTGAGACTGGGTCAGCTAGTTTGGACTGGGACAACTGGTTTGGACTGGGTCAGCTGGTTTGGACTGGGTCAGCTGGTTTGGACTGGTTGAACCCTCTTCCCTCTAGTGTGAGACTGGGTCAGCTAGTTTGGACTGGGACAACTGGTTTGGACTGGGTCAGCTGGTTTGGACTGGGTCAGCTGGTTTGGACTGGTTGAACCATCTTCCCTCTAGTGTGAGACTGGGTCAGCTGGTTTGGACTGGGACAGCTGGTTTGGACTGGGACAGCTGGTTTGGACTGGGTCAGGTGGTTTGGACTGGGGCAGCTGGTTTGGACTGGTTGAACCCCCAAATATCAGCCCTAACCTGGCTAGAGATGACACCTAACACTGTGAGACTGGGTCAGCTGGTTTGGACTGGGTCAGCTGGTTTGGACTGGGTCACCTGGTTTGGACTGGGTCACCTGGTTTGGACTGGGGCAGCTGGTTTGGACTGGGTCACCTGGTTTGGACTGGGGCAGCTGGTTTGGACTGGTTGAACCCCAAAATATCAGCCCTAACCTGGCTAGAGATGACACCTAACACTGTGCAACATTGATGTATGAACTCTACTGAACATAAAGGGCCAGTTTCCCGGACTCAGATTAAGCCGAGTCCTGGAACAAGAGGCACTTTTAATGTAGAATCTCCAATTAACATGCTTTTTTTTTTAGTTTAGGAGTAGGCTTAATCTGAGTCTGGAAAACCTGAACCACTATTTAAAATACTGTAGAAGATAGAAATTCATGAAAACATTTTTTAAATTTCTCATAGGAATTGAGTCAGCCACCACTCTGCCGCACAGTGAGTTTTTAACATTGCACCAGTCCGCATACAACTTCGCTGCACAGCGAACCTGAGTTCTGTTGTTAGAACAGAATGGGTTTTGTGTTCTGTGAAAGACTTTGCTCTGCTCTGGCAGTGATGCCCAGATCTGGTTGACTGGTCTGCCACTGAAGACGATGATGTCACCTCCCCCCCTTGCCTTGTCACGCACCAGGGGGTTATTTTCATGGGAAGGTGTCATATTTAAAGAGCCCATTCACTGAGACACAAATGGGACAGGATGGGGCTGTGTGCACCTGTAGAACGGCTGTAGAACGGAGAATAGACCTTTTTTTAGACTCAGCGTTGGCGGACAGGAAGTGTGGTGGAAAGAGAACAATATCCTCACCGCCGACTCACAGGAAGTGTGATGACAGGAGAACAATATCCTCACCGCCGACTCACAGGAAGTGTGATGGAAAGAGAACAATATCCTCGCCGCCGACTCACAGGAAGTGTGATGACAGGAGAACAATATCCTCCCCACCGACTCACAGGAAGTGTGATGACAGGAGAACAATATCCTCACCACCGACTCACAGGAAGTGTGATGACAGGAGAACAATATCCTCACCACCGACTCACAGGAAGTGTGATGACAGGAGAACAATATCCTCACCGCCGACTCACAGGAAGTGTGATGACAGGAGAACAATATCCTCACCGCCGACTCACAGGAAGTGTGATGACAGGAGAACAATATCCTCACCACCGACTCACAGGAAGTGTGATGACAGGAGAACAATATCCTCACCACCGACTCACAGGATGTGTGGTGGCAGGAGAACAATATCCTCCCCACCGACTCACAGGAAGTGTGATGACAGGAGAACAATATCCTCCCCGCCGACTCACAGGAAGTGTGGTGGAAAGAGAACAATATACTCACCGCCGACTCACAGGAAGTGTGATGACAGGAGAACAATATCCTCACCGCCGACTCACAGGAAGTGTGATGACAGGAGAACAATATCCTCACCGCCGACTCACAGGAAGTGTGGTGGTAGGAGAACAATATCCTCGCCACCGACTCACAGGAAGTGTGATGACAGGAGAACAATATCCTCCCCGCCGACTCACAGGAAGTGTGATGACAGGAGAACAATATCCTCACCGCCGACTCACAGGAAGTGTGATACCAGGAGAACAATATCCTCCCCGCCGACTCACAGGAAGTGTGGTGGAAAGAGAACAATATCCTCACCGCCGACTCACAGGAAGTGTGATGACAGGAGAACAATATCCTCACCACCGACTCACAGGAAGTGTGATGACAGGAGAACAATATCCTCACCACCGACTCACAGGCAGATGAGCCTTCCACCGAGGAACAATAACACATTAACAGCTTATTTAGACAAATACAACCTATTCACGTTGTATGAGTTGACCTTGGAATCGGGGTATGCATTTCTTCCCAGTTGATCTCCACAACACCGTAATAGTCAAGTGATTTACAATCTGCAAATGCGATGTCCCCTCCTTCTCCTTGTGTTAAAGATGCACTATGCAGAAAGCGCTCCTCCATTTCCTGGTTGCTAAAATGTTAATCTAATAGTTTGCCTAATTTCAGTTTATGTGACAAAACAAGTAACTATTGTGTAGAGAATCACTGTACCATCTAAACCACTGTGAAATACATTGTCCATTACCAAAAATATTGTATTTTCAACTGTGTGAAGCTGGTGTACAAAACCAAAAGTACAAGATTCAAAAACAAAATTTATGAACGGGAAGCACAGAAATAGCACACACAGAACAGATCTACCACCTCTCAGACTTGCTTTCAATGAGGATGACAGATCTATAACTCACATTTTTATGTGAATTTGGGGGTCAGGTCGTCCATAAAGTTACATATTGTAGCTTTAATTGATTTAATGTCAAATATTTTAAAACAAAATATACAGTTTACCAAGTTTGAGAGATGAGACGGAAAGCAAACACAGGGGGCTAGCTGGTTGAGGGGGCTAGCATCTGGGCCCAGTGTACCCTGCCTTCATTTCCTGTCCCTTTCCCCAGGGGGGGGGACTGCCCCCTGAGTGGTTACCCATTGGAAAACATCCTCTTTCTCCTCCTCCTTCCCCTCTCCCTCCTCATCCCCTTTTCTGCTCCTCGTCTTCTCCTCTTCTCTTCCTCCTCATCTACTCGTCTTCTCTGCCTCCTCTTCCTAATCTCCTGGCAAAGTGAAAAAGGAGGAAGCAGGAAAAGGGGGGTAAAAACAGAACCTCTGTGTGCGGAGTTTCATTCATGGGTTTTCAGAGTGAGGAGAGGGGAGGGGAACAGAATCCCGGGAGGCCCCGGATTACCTGAGAAATGATTTTGATCTTCAAATGAAAACACTTCCTTGGTGGCGAGGAAAGGGGGAAGATCTAGCATGAATAATGGGTCTTAAAGGCTCTATAACACTGGACTTAGGTCCACACTGGGATAACTGGCCCAAAGGTAGGCTGCATGTTATCTGTAGGAGACTGTTTCTCCAGATATCTGTAGGAGACTGTTTCCTGTTTCTCCAGATATCTGTAGGAGACTGTTTCCTGTTTCTCCAGATATCTGTTGGAGACTGTTTCCTGTTTCTCCAGATATCTGTTGGAGACTGTTTCCTGTTTGTCCAGATATCTGTAGGAGACTGTTTCCTGTTTGTCCAGATATCTGTAGGAGACTGTTTCCTGTTTCTCCAGATATCTGTAGGAGACTGTTTCCTGTTTCTCCAGATATCTGTAGGAGACTGTTTCCTGTTTCTCCAGATATCTGTTGGAGACTGTGTCCTGTTTCTCCAGATATCTGTTGGAGACTGTTTCCTGTTTCTCCAGATATCTGTTGGAGACTGTTTCCTGTTTGTCCAGATATCTGTAGGAGACTGTTTCCTGTTTCTCCAGATATCTGTAGGAGACTGTTTCTCCAGATATCTGTAGGAGACTGTTTCCTGTTTCTCCAGATATATGTAGGAGACTGTTTCCTGTTTCTCCAGATATCTGTAGGAGACTGTTTCCTGTTTCTCCAGATATCTGTAGGAGACAGTTTCCTGTTTCTCCAGATATCTGTAGGAGACTGTTTCCTGTTTCTCCAGATATCTGTTGGAGACTGTTTCCTGTTTCTCCAGATATATGTAGGAGACTGTTTCCTGTTTCTCCAGATATCTGTAGGAGACTGTTTCTCCAGATATCTGTAGGAGACTGTTTCCTGTTTCTCCAGATATCTGTAGGAGACTGTTTCCTGTTTCTCCAGATATCTGTAGGAGACTGTGTCCTGTTTCTCCAGATATCTGTAGGAGACTGTTTCCTGTTTCTCCAGATATCTGTAGGAGACTGTTTCCTGTTTCTCCAGATATCTGTAGGAGACTGTGTCCTGTTTCTCCAGATATCTGTAGGAGACTGTGTCCTGTTTCTCCAGATATCAGTAGGAGACTGTTTCCTGTTTCTCCAGATATCTGTAGGAGACTGTTTGTCCAGATATCTGTTGGAGACTGTTTCCTGTTTCTCCAGATATCTGTTGGAGACTGTTTCCTGTTTCTCCAGATATCTGTTGGAGACTGTTTCCTGTTTCTCCAGATATCTGTAGGATGAAATGAGTGTGCCTGTCCAGAAGAGCCCTTCTTTACTCTCTCAGGAGTTCAATTACAAACAGGGACTTCTGAGGGCCAGGAAGAGAAGGTTATCACATGGCCATCTGATCTTAGACCACCCTGAAACAAACACAGAGGTTCCTGTGATGTTCATATGGAGGGCTGGACAGTGGCTGGGGCCAGGGCTGTGTGTGTGTGTATCCTGCCGTGCTGAAATGAGCCCTTACCATGTCCTGTTTAGCTCCCAGCCAATCGTGGTCTTAAAGGCTCTTTGTGGTGGCAGTTGTGCGTCGTTCTTCTCATATTCTAAATGTTTCAATAGCCGCACTTCCATCTTTTGCATTTTTAACGACTTTGTTTTGTACGTTCTGGTGATCAAAATGATGACATTCTGTGTTTTGATTTAGATAGAGGAGCTTTAGTTAGAGTTCATGTCCTTCCTTTGATTATAGGGAAGGTCTGGGGTCTGGGGTTCCCCCCCTCCCCACTTGTCTTGTCTGAAAGCTCTTTATTAAACTACAAGGAGAAATATCACCTGTGTAATAACGTGTAGCGCAACAAGAAATACACAGAGATCCTCCTGTAGGGGTAAGGTAGTCCAGTATGTCTAGTGTCACTGTGAGGACCAGAGTGTGATGCCCTTCTCTCGCTCTATGCCTGGTGATGTACCCGCATGTAGTTTACATTTATAATGCAGTCTGAGCAACTTCCTTTAGGGCCCCTACATAGCCCATTTTGTCCCAGAGTTCTGAGCAACTTCCTTTAGAGCCCCTACAGAGCCCATTTTGTCCCAGAGTTCTGAGCAGCTTCCTTTAGGGCCCCTACAGAGCCCATTTTGTCCCAGAGTTCTAAGCAGCTTCCTTTAGGGCCCCTACAGAGCCCATTTTGTCTCAGAGTTCTGAGCAGCTTCCTTTAGGGCCCCTACAGAGCCCATATTGTGCCAGAGTTCTGAGCAGCTTCCTTTAGGGCCCCTACAGAGCCCATATTGTCCCAGAGTTCTGAGCAGCTTCCTTTAGGGCCCATACAGAGCCCATTTTGTCCCAGAGTTCTGAGCAGCTTCCTTTAGGGCCCTTACAGAGCCCATTTTGTCCCAGAGTTCTGAGCAGCTTCCTTTAGGGCCCCTACAGAGCCCATATTGTCCCAGAGTTCTGAGCAACTTCCTTTAGGGCCCCTACAGAGCCCATTTTGTCCCAGAGTTCTGAGCAGCTTCCTTTAGGGCCCCTACAGAGCCCATTTTGTCCCAGAGTTCTGAGCAGCTTCCTTTAGGGCCCCTACAGAGCCCATTTTGTCCCAGAATTATGAGCAACTTCCTTGCATGCATGTGTTTCTGTCAGACAGGACAGGATATAGAGTTATGTCTGGTGTGGTACCAGGATATAGACATATGTCTGGTTTAGACTGGGGCAGCTGGTTTAGACTGGGGCAGCTGGTTTGGACACGGCGTCAGCTGGTTTAGACTGGGTCAGCTGGTTTAGACTGGTTGGACCCTCTGCCCTCTAGTGTGAGACTGGGTCAGCTGGTTTGGACTGGGTCAGCTGGTTTGGACTGGGTCAGCTGGTTTGGACTGGGTCAACTGGTTTAGACTTGTTCGGCTGGTTTAGACTGGGTCAGCTGGTTTAGACTGGGTCAGCTGGTTTTGACTGGGTCAGCTGGTTTGGACTGGGGCAGCTGGTTTGGACTGGGGCAGCTGGTTTGGACTGGTTGAACCCTCTGCCCTCTAGTGTGAGACTGGGTCAGCTGGTTTGGACTGGGTCAGCTGGTTTAGACTGGGTCAGCTGGTTTAGACTGGGTCAGCTGGTTTGGACTGGGTCAGCTGGTTTGAACTGGGGCAGCTGGTTTGGACTGGTTGAACCCTCTGCCCTCTAGTGTGAGACTGGGTCAGCTGGTTTAGACTGGGTCAGCTGGTTTAGACTGGGTCAGCTGGTTTGGACTGGGTCAGCTGGTTTAGACTGGGTCAGCTGGTTTGGACTGGGTCAACTGGTTTGGACTGAGGCAGCTGGTTTGGACTGGTTGAACCCTCTGCCCTCTAGTGTGAGACTGGGTCAGCTGGTTTAGACTGGGTCAGCTGGTTTAGACTGGGTCAGCTGGTTTAGACTGGGTCAGCTGGTTTAGACTGGGTCAGCTGGTTTAAACTGGGGCAGCTGGTTTGGACTGGTTGAACCCTCTGCCCTCTAGTGTGAGACTGGGTCAGCTGGTTTGGACTGGGTCAGCTGGTTTAGACTGGGGCACCTGGGTTAGACTGGGACAGCTGGTTTGGACTGGGGCATCTGGTTTGGACTGGTTGAACCCTCTGCCCTCTAGTGTGAGACTGGGTCAGCTGGTTTGGACTGGGTCAGCTGGTTTGGACTGGGGGAGCTGGTTTGGACTGGGGCAGCTGGTTTGGACTGGGGCAGCTGGTTTAGACTGGTTGAACCCTCTGCCCTCTAGTGTGAGACTGGGTCAGCTGGTTTAGACTGGGTCAGCTGGTTTAGACTGGGTCAGCTGGTTTGGACTGGGGCAGCTTGTTTGGACTGGTTGAACCCTCTGCCCTCTAGTGTGAGACTGGGTCAGCTGGTTTGGACTGGCTCAGCTGGTTTAGACTGGGTCAGCTGGTTAGGACTGGGTCAGCTGGTTTGGACTGGGGCAGCTGGTTTGGACTGGTTGAACTCTCTGCCCTCTAGTGTGAGACTGGGTCAGCTGGTTTGGACTGGGTCAGCTGGTTTGGACTGGGTCAACTGGTTTAGACTGGGACAGCTGGTTTGGACTGGGGCAGCTGGTTTAGACTGGGTCAGCTGGTTTGGACTGGATCAGCTGGTTTAGACTGGGTCAGCTGGTTTTGACTGGGTCAGCTGGTTTGGACTGGGGCAGCTGGTTTGGACTGATTGAACTCACTGCCCTCTAGTGTGAGACTGGGTCAGCTGGTTTGGACTGGGTCAGCTGGTTTGGACTGGGTCAACTGGTTTAGACTGGGACAGCTGGTTTGGACTGGGGCAGCTGGTTTAGACTGGTTGAACCCTCTGCCCTCTAGTGTGAGACTGGGTCAGCTGGTTTAGACTGGGTCAGCTGGTTTAGACTGGGTCAGCTGGTTTGGACTGGGTCAGCTGGTTTGAACTGGGGCAGCTGGTTTGGACTGGTTGAACCCTCTGCCCTCTAGTGTGAGACTGGGTCAGCTGGTTTAGACTGGGTCAGCTGGTTTAGACTGGGTCAGCTGGTTTGGACTGGGGCAGCTGGTTTGGACTGGTTGAACCCTCTGCCCTCTAGTGTGAGACAGGGTCAGCTGGTTTGGACTGGCTCAGCTGGTTTAGACTGGGTCAGCTGGTTTAGACTGGGTCAGCTGGTTTGGACTGGTTGAACCCTCTGCCCTCTAGTGTGAGACTGGGTCAGCTGGTTTGGACTGGGTCAGCTGGTTTGGACTGGGGGAGCTGGTTTGGACTGGGACAGCTGGTTTGGACTGGGGCAGCTGGTTTAGACTGGTTGAACCCTCTGCCCTCTAGTGTGAGACTGGGTCAGCTGGTTTAGACTGGGTCAGCTGGTTTGGACTGGGGCAGCTTGTTTGGACTGGTTGAACCCTCTGCCCTCTAGTGTGAGACTGGGTCAGCTGGTTTGGACTGGCTCAGCTGGTTTAGACTGGGTCAGCTGGTTAGGACTGGGGCAGCTGGTTTGGACTGGTTGAACCCTCTGCCCTCTAGTGTGAGACTGTGTCAGCTGGTTTGGACTGGGTCAGCTGGTTTAGACTGGGTCAGCTGGTTTAGACTGGGTCAGCTGGTTTGGACTGGATCAGCTGGTTTGGACTGCGTCAGCTGGTTTGGACTGGTGCAGCTGGTTAGACTGGGTCAGCTGGTTTAAACTGGGGCAGCTGGTTTGGACTGGTTGAACCCTCTGCCCTCTAGTGTGAGACTGGGTCAGCTGGTTTGGACTGGGTCAGCTGGTTTAGACTGGGGCACCTGGGTTAGACTGGGACAGCTGGTTTGGACTGGGGCAGCTGGTTTGGACTGGTTGAACCCTCTGCCCTCTAGTGTGAGACTGGGTCAGCTGGTTTGGACTGGGTCAGCTGGTTTGGACTGGGGGAGCTGGTTTGGACTGGGGCAGCTGGTTTGGACTGGGGCAGCTGGTTTAGACTGGTTGAACCCTCTGCCCTCTAGTGTGAGACTGGGGCAGCTGGTTTAGACTGGGTCAGCTGGTTTGGACTGGGGCAGCTTGTTTGGATTGGTTGAACCCTCTGCCCTCTAGTGTGAGACTGGGTCAGCTGGTTTGGACTGGCTCAGCTGGTTTAGACTGGGTCAGCTGGTTAGGACTGGGTCAGCTGGTTTGGACTGGGGCAGCTGGTTTGGACTGGTTGAACCCTCTGCCCTCTAGTGTGAGACTGTGTCAGCTGGTTTGGACTGGGTCAGCTGGTTTGGACTGGGTCAGCTGGTTTGGACTGGGTCAACTGGTTTAGACTGGGTCAGCTGGTTTAGACTGGGTCAGCTGTTTTGGACTGGGTCAGCTGGTTTAGACTGGGTCAGCTGGTTTGGACTGGGTCAGCTGGTTTGGACTGGTGCAGCTGGTTTGGACTGGTTGAACCCTCTGACCTCTAATGTGAGACTGGGTCAGCTGGATTGGACTGGGACAGCTGGTTTAGACTGGGTCAGCTGGTTTAGACTGGTTGAACCCTCTGCCCTCTAGTGTGAGACTGGGTCAGCTGGTTTGGACTGGGGCAGCTGGTTTGGACTGGGGCAGCTGGGTTAGACTGGTTGAACCCTCTGCCCTCTAGTATGAGACTGGGGCAGCTGGTTTAGACTGGGGCAGCTGGTTTAGACTGGGGCAGCTGGTTTGGACTGGGGCAGCTGGTTTAGACTGGGTCAGCTGGTTTGGACTGGGGCAGCTGGGTTAGACTGGGACAGCTGGTTTGGACTGGGGCATCTGGTTTGGACTGGTTGAACCCTCTGCCCTCTAGTGTGAGACTGGGTCTGCTGGTTTGGACTGGGTCAGCTGGTTAGGACTGGGGGAGCTGGTTTGGACTGGGACAGCTGGTTTGGACTGGGGCAGCTGGTTTAGACTGGGGCAGCTGGGTTAGACTGGTTGAACCCTCTGCCCTCTAGTATGAGACTGGGGCAGCTGGTTTAGACTGGGGCAGCTGGTTTAGACTGGGGCAGCTGGTTTGGACTGGGGCAGCTGGTTTAGACTGGGTCAGCTGGTTTGGACTGGGGCAGCTGGGTTAGACTGGGACAGCTGGTTTGGACTGGGGCATCTGGTTTGGACTGGTTGAACCCTCTGCCCTCTAGTGTGAGACTGGGTCAGCTGGTTTGGACTGGGTCAGCTGGTTTGGACTGGGGGAGCTGGTTTGGACTGGGACAGCTGGTTTGGACTGGGGCAGCTGGTTTAGACTGGTTGAACCCTCTGCCCTCTAGTGTGAGACTGGGTCAGCTGGTTTAGACTGGGTCAGCTGGTTTGGACTGGGGCAGCTTGTTTGGACTGGTTGAACCCTCTGCCCTCTAGTGTGAGACTGGGTCAGCTGGTTTGGACTGGCTCAGCTGGTTTAGACTGGGTCAGCTGGTTAGGACTGGGTCCAGCTGGTTAGGACTGGGTCAGCTGGTTTGGACTGGGGCAGCTGGTTTGGACTGGTTGAACCCTCTGCCCTCTAGTGTGAGACTGGGTCAGCTGGTTTGGACTGGGTCAGCTGGTTTAGACTGGGGCACCTGGGTTAGACTGGGACAGCTGGTTTGGACTGGGGCAGCTGGTTTGGACTGGTTGAACCCTCTGCCCTCTAGTGTGAGACTGGGTCAGCTGGTTTGGACTGGGTCAGCTGGTTTGGACTGGGGGAGCTGGTTTGGACTGGGGCAGCTGGTTTGGACTGGGGCAGCTGGTTTAGACTGGTTGAACCCTCTGCCCTCTAGTGTGAGACTGGGGCAGCTGGTTTAGACTGGGTCAGCTGGTTTGGACTGGGGCAGCTTGTTTGGATTGGTTGAACCCTCTGCCCTCTAGTGTGAGACTGGGTCAGCTGGTTTGGACTGGCTCAGCTGGTTTAGACTGGGTCAGCTGGTTAGGACTGGGTCAGCTGGTTTGGACTGGGGCAGCTGGTTTGGACTGGTTGAACCCTCTGCCCTCTAGTGTGAGACTGTGTCAGCTGGTTTGGACTGGGTCAGCTGGTTTGGACTGGGTCAGCTGGTTTGGACTGGGTCAACTGGTTTAGACTGGGTCAGCTGGTTTAGACTGGGTCAGCCTGTTTGGACTGGGTCAGCTGGTTTAGACTGGGTCAGCTGGTTTGGACTGGGTCAGCTGGTTTGGACTGGTGCAGCTGGTTTGGACTGGTTGAACCCTCTGACCTCTAATGTGAGACTGGGTCAGCTGGATTGGACTGGGACAGCTGGTTTAGACTGGGTCAGCTGGTTTAGACTGGTTGAACCCTCTGCCCTCTAGTGTGAGACTGGGTCAGCTGGTTTGGACTGGGGCAGCTGGTTTGGACTGGGGCAGCTGGGTTAGACTGGTTGAACCCTCTGCCCTCTAGTATGAGACTGGGGCAGCTGGTTTAGACTGGGGCAGCTGGTTTAGACTGGGGCAGCTGGTTTAGACTGGGGCAGCTGGTTTAGACTGGGTCAGCTGGTTTGGACTGGGTCAGCTGGTTTGGACTGGGTCAGCTGGTTTAGACTGGGTCAGCTGGTTTGGACTGGGTCAGCTGGTTTGGACTGGTGCAGCTGGTTAGGACTGGTTGAACCCTCTGACCTCTAATGTGAGACTGGGTCAGCTGGATTGGACTGGGACAGCTGGTTTAGACTGGGTCAGCTGGTTTAGACTGGTTGAACCCTCTGCCCTCTAGTGTGAGACTGGGTCAGCTGGTTTGGACTGGGGCAGCTGGTTTGGACTGGGGCAGCTGGGTTAGACTGGCTCAGCTGGTTTAGACTGGGTCAGCTGGTTAGGACTGGGTCCAGCTGGTTAGGACTGGGTCAGCTGGTTTGGACTGGGGCAGCTGGTTTGGACTGGTTGAACCCTCTGCCCTCTAGTGTGAGACTGGGTCAGCTGGTTTGGACTGGCTCAGCTGGTTTAGACTGGGTCAGCTGGTTAGGACTGGGTCCAGCTGGTTAGGACTGGGTCAGCTGGTTTGGACTGGGGCAGCTGGTTTGGACTGGTTGAACCCTCTGCCCTCTAGTGTGAGACTGGGTCAGCTGGTTTGGACTGGGTCAGCTGGTTTAGACTGGGGCACCTGGGTTAGACTGGGACAGCTGGTTTGGACTGGGGCAGCTGGTTTGGACTGGTTGAACCCTCTGCCCTCTAGTGTGAGACTGGGTCAGCTGGTTTGGACTGGGTCAGCTGGTTTGGACTGGGGGAGCTGGTTTGGACTGGGGCAGCTGGTTTGGACTGGGGCAGCTGGTTTAGACTGGTTGAACCCTCTGCCCTCTAGTGTGAGACTGGGGCAGCTGGTTTAGACTGGGTCAGCTGGTTTGGACTGGGGCAGCTTGTTTGGATTGGTTGAACCCTCTGCCCTCTAGTGTGAGACTGGGTCAGCTGGTTTGGACTGGCTCAGCTGGTTTAGACTGGGTCAGCTGGTTAGGACTGGGTCAGCTGGTTTGGACTGGGGCAGCTGGTTTGGACTGGTTGAACCCTCTGCCCTCTAGTGTGAGACTGTGTCAGCTGGTTTGGACTGGGTCAGCTGGTTTGGACTGGGTCAGCTGGTTTGGACTGGGTCAACTGGTTTAGACTGGGTCAGCTGGTTTAGACTGGGTCAGCCTGTTTGGACTGGGTCAGCTGGTTTAGACTGGGTCAGCTGGTTTGGACTGGGTCAGCTGGTTTGGACTGGTGCAGCTGGTTTGGACTGGTTGAACCCTCTGACCTCTAATGTGAGACTGGGTCAGCTGGATTGGACTGGGACAGCTGGTTTAGACTGGGTCAGCTGGTTTAGACTGGTTGAACCCTCTGCCCTCTAGTGTGAGACTGGGTCAGCTGGTTTGGACTGGGGCAGCTGGTTTGGACTGGGGCAGCTGGGTTAGACTGGTTGAACCCTCTGCCCTCTAGTATGAGACTGGGGCAGCTGGTTTAGACTGGGGCAGCTGGTTTAGACTGGGGCAGCTGGTTTAGACTGGGGCAGCTGGTTTAGACTGGGTCAGCTGGTTTGGACTGGGTCAGCTGGTTTGGACTGGGTCAGCTGGTTTAGACTGGGTCAGCTGGTTTGGACTGGGTCAGCTGGTTTGGACTGGTGCAGCTGGTTAGGACTGGTTGAACCCTCTGACCTCTAATGTGAGACTGGGTCAGCTGGATTGGACTGGGACAGCTGGTTTAGACTGGGTCAGCTGGTTTAGACTGGTTGAACCCTCTGCCCTCTAGTGTGAGACTGGGTCAGCTGGTTTGGACTGGGGCAGCTGGTTTGGACTGGGGCAGCTGGGTTAGACTGGTTGAACCCTCTGCCCTCTAGTATGAGACTGGGGCAGCTGGTTTAGACTGGGGCAGCTGGTTTAGACTGGGGCAGCTGGTTTAGACTGGGGCAGCTGGTTTGGACTGGGGCAGCTGGTTTAGACTGGGTCAGCTGGTTTGGACTGGGGCAGCTGGTTTAGACTGGGGCAGCTGGTTTAGACTGGGGCAGCTGGTTTAGACTGGGGCAGCTGGTTTGGACTGGGGCAGCTGGTTTAGACTGGGGCAGCTGGTTTAGACTGGTTGAACCCTCTGCCCTCTAGTGTGAGACTGGGTCAGCTGGTTTGGACTGGGTCAGCTGGTTTAGACTGGGGCACCTGGGTTAGACTGGGACAGCTGGTTTGGACTGGGGCAGCTGGTTTGGACTGGTTGAACCCTCTGCCCTCTAGTGTGAGACTGGGTCAGCTGGTTTGGACTGGGTCAGCTGGTTTGGACTGGGGGAGCTGGTTTGGACTGTGGCAGCTGGTTTGGACTGGGGCAGCTGGTTTAGACTGGTTGAACCCTCTGCCCTCTAGTGTGAGACTGGGGCAGCTGGTTTAGACTGGGTCAGCTGGTTTGGACTGGGGCAGCTTGTTTGGATTGGTTGAACCCTCTGCCCTCTAGTGTGAGACTGGGTCAGCTGGTTTGGACTGGCTCAGCTGGTTTAGACTGGGTCAGCTGGTTAGGACTGGGTCAGCTGGTTTGGACTGGGGCAGCTGGTTTGGACTGGTTGAACCCTCTGCCCTCTAGTGTGAGACTGTGTCAGCTGGTTTGGACTGGGTCAGCTGGTTTGGACTGGGTCAACTGGTTTAGACTGGGTCAGCTGGTTTAGACTGGGTCAGCTGGTTTGGACTGGGTCAGCTGGTTTAGACTGGGTCAGCTGGTTTGGACTGGTGCAGCTGGTTAGGACTGGTTGAACCCTCTGCCCTCTGTCATGTCCATGTAAACCATGTTTCCCTGTCATCCTGAAATATCAATCTAATGTAGCTAAGTGTTTCTTTATGGGGGTCAGGTCAGCTAGGTCTCTATGGGGGGGCAGCTGTACAGGAAGAGACTGACCCTCCCCATCCCTCAAACTGGCACAGAAATAACAGGAGACCTGAGCCGTAAGAAATGGTTCCCTTTCTGTTGGTTTAAGGAAGGTCAAATTGACTGCATATGTTATCTTTCACCCTGACACAGTGGTTGTCCTTATCTCCCCAATTTCACTACATTTGCACACACTGTATATAGACTTTTCTATTGTGTTTTTGACCGTACGCTTGTTTATTCCATGTGTCGCGCTGCTTTGCTTTATCTTGGCCAGGTCGCAGTTGTAAATGAGAACTTGTTCTCAACTAGCCTACCTGGTTAAATACAGGTGTTCTCAACTAGCCGACCTGGTTAAATAAAGGTGTTCTCAACTAGCCTACCTGGTTAAATAAAGGTGTTCTCAACTAGCCTACCTGGTTAAATACAGGTGTTCTCAACTAGCCTACCTGGTTAAATACAGGTGTTCTCAACTAGCCGACCTGGTTAAATAAAGGTGTTCTCAACTAGCCTACCTGGTTAAATAAAGGTGTTCTCAACTAGCCTACCTGGTTAAATACAGGTGTTCTCAACTAGCCGACCTGGTTAAATAAAGGTGTTCTCAACTAGCCTACCTGGTTAAATAAAGGTGTTCTCAACTAGCCTACCTGGTTAAATAAAGGTGTTCTCAACTGGCCTACCTTGTTAAATACAGGTGTTCTCAACTAGCATACCTGGTTAAATAAAGGTGTTCTCAACTGGCCTACCTGGTTAAATAAAGGTGTTTTCAACTAGCCTACCTGGTTAAATACAGGTGTTCTCAACTAGCCTACCTGGTTAAATAAAGGTGTTCTCAACTAGCCTACCTGGTTAAATACAGGTGTTCTCAACTAGCCTACCTGGTTAAATAAAGGTGTTCTCAACTAGCCTACCTGGTTAAATACAGGTGTTCTCAACTAGCCTACCTGGTTAAATACAGTTGTTCTCAACTAGCCTACCTGGTTAAATACAGGTGTTCTCAACTAGCCTACCTGGTTAAATACAGGTGTTCTCAACTAGCCTACCTGGTTAAATACAGGTGTTCTCAACTAGCCTACCTGGTTAAATACAGGTGTTCTCAACTAGCCTACCTGGTTAAATACAGTTGTTCTCAACTAGCCTACCTGGTTAAATACAGGTGTTCTCAACTAGCCTACCTGGTTAAATACAGGTGTTCTCAACTAGCCTACCTGGTTAAATACAGGTGTTCTCAACTAGCCTACCTGGTTAAATACAGGTGTTCTCAACTAGCCTACCTGGTTAAATACAGGTGTTCTCAACTAGCCTACCTGGTTAAATACAGGTGTTCTCAACTAGCCTACCTGGTTAAATACAGGTGTTCTCAACTAGCCTACCTGGTTAAATACAGGTGTTCTCAACTAGCCTACCTGGTTAAATACAGGTGTTCTCAACTAGCCTACCTGGTTAAATAAAGGTGTTCTCAACTAGCCTACCTGGTTAAATACAGGTGTTCTCAACTAGCCTACCTGGTTAAATACAGGTGTTCTCAACTAGCCTACCTGGTTAAATACAGGTGTTCTCAACTAGCCTACCTGGTTAAATACAGGTGTTCTCAACTAGCCTACCTGGTTAAATAAAGGTGTTCTCAACTAGCCTACCTGGTTAAATAAAGGTGTTCTCAACTAGCCTACCTGGTTAAATACAGGTGTTCTCAACTAGCCTACCTGGTTAAATACAGGTGTTCTCAACTAGCCTACCTGGTTAAATAAAGGTGTTCTCAACTAGCCTACCTGGTTAAATACAGGTGTTCTCAACTAGCCTACCTGGTTAAATACAGGTGTTCTCAACTAGCCTACCTGGTTAAATAAAGGTGTTCTCAACTAGCCTACCTGGTTAAATACAGGTGTTATCAACTAGCCTACCTGGTTAAATAAAGGTGTTCTCAACTAGCCTACCTGGTTAAATACAGGTGTTCTCAACTAGCCTACCTGGTTAAATAAAGGTGTTCTCTACTAGCCTACCTGGTTAAATAAAGGTGTTCTCAACTAGCCTACCTGGTTAAATACAGGTGTTCTCAACTAGCCTACCTGGTTAAATACAGGTGTTCTCAACTAGCCTACCTGGTTAAATACAGGTGTTCTCAACTAGCCTACCTGGTTAAATACAGGTGTTCTCAACTAGCCTACCTGGTTAAATACAGGTGTTCTCAACTAGCCTACCTGGTTAAATAAAGGTGTTCTCAACTAGCCTACCTGGTTAAATAAAGGTGTTCTCAACTAGCCTACCTGGTTAAATACAGGTGTTCTCAACTAGCCTACCTGGTTAAATAAAGGTGTTCTCAACTAGCCTACCTGGTTAAATAAAGGTGTTCTAAACTAGCCTACCTGGTTAAATAAAGGTGTTCTCAACTAGCCTACCTGGTTAAATACAGGTGTTCTCAACTAGCCTACCTGGTTAAATACAGGTGTTCTCAACTAGCCTACCTGGTTAAATACAGGTGTTCTCAACTAGCCTACCTGGTTAAATACAGGTGTTCTCAACTAGCCTACCTGGTTAAATACAGGTGTTCTCAACTAGCCTACCTGGTTAAATAAAGGTGTTCTCAACTAGCCTACCTGGTTAAATAAAGGTGTTCTCAACTAGCCTACCTGGTTAAATACAGGTGTTCTCAACTAGCCTACCTGGTTAAATAAAGGTGTTCTCAACTAGCCTACCTGGTTAAATAAAGGTGTTCTCAACTAGCCTACCTGGTTAAATAAAGGTGTTCTCAACTAGCCTACCTGGTTAAATACAGGTGTTCTCAACTAGCCTACCTGGTTAAATACAGGTGTTCTCAACTAGCCTACCTGGTTAAATACAGGTGTTCTCAACTAGCCTACCTGGTTAAATACAGGTGTTCTCAACTAGCCTACCTGGTTAAATAAAGGTGTTCTCAACTAGCCTACCTGGTTAAATAAAGGTGTTCTCAACTAGCCTACCTGGTTAAATACAGGTGTTCTCAACTGGCCTACCTGGTTAAATAAAGGTGTTCTCAACTGGCCTACCTGGTTAAATAAAGGTGTTCTCAACTGGCCTACCTGGTTAAATAAAGGTGTTCTCAACTGGCCTACCTGGTTAAATAAAGGTGTTCTCAACTGGCCTACCTGGTTAAATAAAGGTGTTCTCAACTGGCCTACCTGGTTAAATAAAGGTGTTCTCAACTGGCCTACCTGGTTAAATAAAGGTGTTCTCAACTGGCCTACCTGGTTAAATAAAGGTGTTCTCAACTGGCCTACCTGGTTAAATAAAGGTGTTCTCAACTGGCCTACCTGGTTAAATAAAGGTGTTCTCAACTAGCCTACCTGGTTAAATACAGGTGTTCTCAACTAGCCTACCTGGTTAAATACAGGTGTTCTCAACTAGCCTACCTGGTTAAATACAGGTGTTCTCAACTAGCCTACCTGGTTAAATAAAGGTGTTCTCAACTAGCCTACCTGGTTAAATACAGGTGTTCTCAACTAGCCTACCTGGTTAAATACAGGTGTTCTCAACTAGCCTACCTGGTTAAATACAGGTGTTCTCAACTAGCCTACCTGGTTAAATAAAGGTGTTCTCAACTAGCCTACCTGGTTAAATAAAGGTGTTCTCAACTAGCCTACCTGGTTAAATAAAGGTGTTCTCAACTAGCCTACCTGGTTAAATACAGGTGTTCTCAACTAGCCTACCTGGTTAAATACAGGTGTTCTCAACTAGCCTACCTGGTTAAATACAGGTGTTCTCAACTAGCCTACCTGGTTAAATACAGGTGTTCTCAACTAGCCTACCTGGTTAAATACAGGTGTTCTCAACTAGCCTACCTGGTTAAATAAAGGTGTTCTCAACTAGCCTACCTGGTTAAATACAGGTGTTCTCAACTAGCCTACCTGGTTAAATACAGGTGTTCTCAACTAGCCTACCTGGTTAAATAAAGGTGTTCTCAACTAGCCTACCTGGTTAAATACAGGTGTTCTCAACTAGCCTACCTGGTTAAATAAAGGTGTTCTCAACTAGCCTACCTGGTTAAATACAGGTGTTCTCAACTAGCCTACCTGGTTAAATACAGGTGTTCTCAACTAGCCTACCTGGTTAAATACAGGTGTTCTCAACTAGCCTACCTGGTTAAATACAGGTGTTCTCAACTAGCCTACCTGGTTAAATAAAGGTGTTCTCAACTAGCCTACCTGGTTAAATAAAGGTGTTCTCAACTAGCCTACCTGGTTAAATACAGGTGTTCTCAACTAGCCTACCTGGTTAAATACAGGTGTTCTCAACTAGCCTACCTGGTTAAATACAGGTGTTCTCAACTAGCCTACCTGGTTAAATACAGGTGTTCTCAACTAGCCTACCTGGTTAAATAAAGGTGTTCTCAACTAGCCTACCTGGTTAAATAAAGGTGTTCTCAACTAGCCTACCTGGTTAAATAAAGGTGTTCTCAACTAGCCTACCTGGTTAAATACAGGTGTTCTCAACTAGCCTACCTGGTTAAATAAAGGTGTTCTCAACTAGCCTACCTGGTTAAATAAAGGTGTTCTCAACTAGCCTACCTGGTTAAATAAAGGTGTTCTCAACTAGCCTACCTGGTTAAATAAAGGTGTTCTCAACTAGCCTACCTGGTTAAATACAGGTGTTCTCAACTAGCCTACCTGGTTAAATACAGGTGTTCTCAACTAGCCTACCTGGTTAAATACAGGTGTTCTCAACTAGCCTACCTGGTTAAATACAGGTGTTCTCAACTAGCCTACCTGGTTAAATACAGGTGTTCTCAACTAGCCTACCTGGTTAAATAAAGGTGTTCTCAACTAGCCTACCTGGTTAAATAAAGGTGTTCTCAACTAGCCTACCTGGTTAAATACAGGTGTTCTCAACTAGCCTACCTGGTTAAATAAAGGTGTTCTCAACTAGCCTACCTGGTTAAATAAAGGTGTTCTCAACTAGCCTACCTGGTTAAATAAAGGTGTTCTCAACTAGCCTACCTGGTTAAATACAGGTGTTCTCAACTAGCCTACCTGGTTAAATACAGGTGTTCTCAACTAGCCTACCTGGTTAAATACAGGTGTTCTCAACTAGCCTACCTGGTTAAATACAGGTGTTCTCAACTAGCCTACCTGGTTAAATAAAGGTGTTCTCAACTAGCCTACCTGGTTAAATAAAGGTGTTCTCAACTAGCCTACCTGGTTAAATACAGGTGTTCTCAACTGGCCTACCTGGTTAAATAAAGGTGTTCTCAACTGGCCTACCTGGTTAAATAAAGGTGTTCTCAACTGGCCTACCTGGTTAAATAAAGGTGTTCTCAACTGGCCTACCTGGTTAAATAAAGGTGTTCTCAACTGGCCTACCTGGTTAAATAAAGGTGTTCTCAACTGGCCTACCTGGTTAAATAAAGGTGTTCTCAACTGGCCTACCTGGTTAAATAAAGGTGTTCTCAACTGGCCTACCTGGTTAAATAAAGGTGTTCTCAACTGGCCTACCTGGTTAAATAAAGGTGTTCTCAACTGGCCTACCTGGTTAAATAAAGGTGTTCTCAACTGGCCTACCTGGTTAAATAAAGGTGTTCTCAACTAGCCTACCTGGTTAAATACAGGTGTTCTCAACTAGCCTACCTGGTTAAATAAAGGTGTTCTCAACTAGCCTACCTGGTTAAATAAAGGTGTTCTCAACTAGCCTACCTGGTTAAATACAGGTGTTCTCAACTAGCCTACCTGGTTAAATACAGGTGTTCTCAACTAGCCTACCTGGTTAAATACAGGTGTTCTCAACTAGCCTACCTGGTTAAATACAGGTGTTCTCAACTAGCCTACCTGGTTAAATAAAGGTGTTCTCAACTAGCCTACCTGGTTAAATAAAGGTGTTCTCAACTAGCCTACCTGGTTAAATACAGGTGTTCTCAACTAGCCTACCTGGTTAAATACAGGTGTTCTCAACTAGCCTACCTGGTTAAATACAGGTGTTCTCAACTAGCCTACCTGGTTAAATACAGGTGTTCTCAACTAGCCTACCTGGTTAAATACAGGTGTTCTCAACTAGCCTACCTGGTTAAATAAAGGTGTTCTCAACTAGCCTACCTGGTTAAATACAGGTGTTCTCAACTAGCCTACCTGGTTAAATACAGGTGTTCTCAACTAGCCTACCTGGTTAAATACAGGTGTTCTCAACTAGCCTACCTGGTTAAATACAGGTGTTCTCAACTAGCCTACCTGGTTAAATAAAGGTGTTCTCAACTAGCCTACCTGGTTAAATAAAGGTGTTCTCAACTGGCCTACCTGGTTAAATAAAGGTGTTCTCAACTGGCCTACCTGGTTAAATAAAGGTGTTCTCAACTGGCCTACCTGGTTAAATAAAGGTGTTCTCAACTGGCCTACCTGGTTAAATAAAGGTGTTCTCAACTAGCCTACCTGGTTAAATAAAGGTGTTCTCAACTAGCCTACCTGGTTAAATACAGGTGTTCTCAACTAGCCTACCTGGTTAAATACAGGTGTTCTCAACTAGCCTACCTGGTTAAATACAGGTGTTCTCAACTAGCCTACCTGGTTAAATAAAGGTGTTCTCAACTAGCCTACCTGGTTAAATAAAGGTGTTCTCAACTAGCCTACCTGGTTAAATACAGGTGTTCTCAACTAGCCTACCTGGTTAAATACAGGTGTTCTCAACTAGCCTACATGGTTAAATAAAGGTGTTCTCAACTAGCCTACCTGGTTAAATAAAGGTGTTCTCAACTAGCCTACCTGGTTAAATAAAGGTGTTCTCAACTGGCCTACCTGGTTAAATAAAGGTGTTCTCAACTGGCCTACCTGGTTAAATAAAGGTGTTCTCAACTGGCCTACCTGGTTAAATAAAGGTGTTCTCAACTGGCCTACCTGGTTAAATAAAGGTGTTCTCAACTGGCCTACCTGGTTAAATAAAGGTGTTCTCAACTGGCCTACCTGGTTAAATAAAGGTGTTCTCAACTGGCCTACCTGGTTAAATAAAGGTGTTCTCAACTAGCCTACCTGGTTAAATACAGGTGTTCTCAACTAGCCTACCTGGTTAAATAAAGGTGTTCTCAACTAGCCTACCTGGTTAAATAAAGGTGTTCTCAACTAGCCTACCTGGTTAAATACAGGTGTTCTCAACTAGCCTACCTGGTTAAATACAGGTGTTCTCAACTAGCCTACCTGGTTAAATACAGGTGTTCTCAACTAGCCTACCTGGTTAAATACAGGTGTTCTCAACTAGCCTACCTGGTTAAATAAAGGTGTTCTCAACTAGCCTACCTGGTTAAATAAAGGTGTTCTCAACTAGCCTACCTGGTTAAATAAAGGTGTTCTCAACTAGCCTACCTGGTTAAATACAGGTGTTCTCAACTAGCCTACCTGGTTAAATAAAGGTGTTCTCAACTGGCCTACCTGGTTAAATAAAGGTGTTCTCAACTGGCCTACCTGGTTAAATAAAGGTGTTCTCAACTGGCCTACCTGGTTAAATAAAGGTGTTCTCAACTGGCCTACCTGGTTAAATAAAGGTGTTCTCAACTGGCCTACCTGGTTAAATAAAGGTGTTCTCAACTGGCCTACCTGGTTAAATAAAGGTGTTCTCAACTGGCCTACCTGGTTAAATAAAGGTGTTCTCAACTAGCCTACCTGGTTAAATAAAGGTGTTCTCAACTAGCCTACCTGGTTAAATACAGGTGTTCTCAACTAGCCTACCTGGTTAAATACAGGTGTTCTCAACTAGCCTACCTGGTTAAATACAGGTGTTCTCAACTAGCCTACCTGGTTAAATAAAGGTGTTCTCAACTAGCCTACCTGGTTAAATAAAGGTGTTCTCAACTAGCCTACCTGGTTAAATACAGGTGTTCTCAACTAGCCTACCTGGTTAAATACAGGTGTTCTCAACTAGCCTACATGGTTAAATAAAGGTGTTCTCAACTAGCCTACCTGGTTAAATAAAGGTGTTCTCAACTAGCCTACCTGGTTAAATAAAGGTGTTCTCAACTGGCCTACCTGGTTAAATAAAGGTGTTCTCAACTGGCCTACCTGGTTAAATAAAGGTGTTCTCAACTGGCCTACCTGGTTAAATAAAGGTGTTCTCAACTGGCCTACCTGGTTAAATAAAGGTGTTCTCAACTGGCCTACCTGGTTAAATAAAGGTGTTCTCAACTGGCCTACCTGGTTAAATAAAGGTGTTCTCAACTGGCCTACCTGGTTAAATAAAGGTGTTCTCAACTAGCCTACCTGGTTAAACCTGGTTACAGGTGTTCTCAACTAGCCTACCTGGTTAAATACAGGTGTTCTCAACTAGCCTACCTGGTTAAATAAAGGTGTTCTCAACTAGCCTACCTGGTTAAATAAAGGTGTTCTCAACTAGCCTACCTGGTTAAATACAGGTGTTCTCAACTAGCCTACCTGGTTAAATACAGGTGTTCTCAACTAGCCTACCTGGTTAAATACAGGTGTTCTCAACTAGCCTACCTGGTTAAATAAAGGTGTTCTCAACTAGCCTACCTGGTTAAATAAAGGTGTTCTCAACTAGCCTACCTGGTTAAATAAAGGTGTTCTCAACTAGCCTACCTGGTTAAATACAGGTGTTCTCAACTAGCCTACCTGGTTAAATAAAGGTGTTCTCAACTAGCCTACCTGGTTAAATACAGGTGTTCTCAACTAGCCTACCTGGTTAAATACAGGTGTTCTCAACTAGCCTACCTGGTTAAATACAGGTGTTCTCAACTAGCCTACCTGGTTAAATAAAGGTGTTCTCAACTTGCCTACCTGGTTAAATACAGGTGTTCTCAACTAGCCTACCTGGTTAAATACAGGTGTTCTCAACTAGCCTACCTGGTTAAATACAGGTGTTCTCAACTAGCCTACCTGGTTAAATACAGGTGTTCTCAACTAGCCTACCTGGTTAAATAAAGGTGTTCTCAACTAGCCTACCTGGTTAAATAAAGGTGTTCTCAACTAGCCTACCTGGTTAAATAAAGGTGTTCTCAACTAGCCTACCTGGTTAAATAAAGGTGTTCTCAACTAGCCTACCTGGTTAAATAAAGGTGTTCTCAACTAGCCTACCTGGTTAAATACAGGTGTTCTCAACTAGCCTACCTGGTTAAATAAAGGTGTTCTCAACTAGCCTACCTGGTTAAATACAGGTGTTCTCAACTAGCCTACCTGGTTAAATACAGGTGTTCTCAACTAGCCTACCTGGTTAAATACAGGTGTTCTCAACTAGCCTACCTGGTTAAATACAGGTGTTCTCAACTAGCCTACCTGGTTAAATACAGGTGTTCTCAACTAGCCTACCTGGTTAAATACAGGTGTTCTCAACTAGCCTACCTGGTTAAATACAGGTGTTCTCAACTAGCCTACCTGGTTAAATACAGGTGTTCTCAACTAGCCTACCTGGTTAAATACAGGTGTTCTCAACTAGCCTACCTGGTTAAATAAAGGTGTTCTCAACTAGCCTACCTGGTTAAATACAGGTGATCAACAACTAAAAATAGCTCACTTGCTTTGTCTGACTTCAGGTAATTGACGTAGTTGAGTGAACTGAACTTTGTCCAGATGACTTGCAGTTGACTGGCTGTGACTTGTGTGTTCTTTTCTTTGTAGCGTGATAATCATTTTCAGAGTTTATGGTTAGATTGGATCCTCTGTTTGGGGGTCATGAAGGAAATTTACATCCTTATGATCAAGTAATCGAAAGGAATATCTCTTTCTCGCTCCCCCCCTCTCCCTCTCTCTCTCTCTCTCTCTCTCTGTCTCTCCCCCCCTCTCTCTCCCTCACTCACTCACTCACTCTCCCTCTCTTGCTCCCCTCCTCTCTGTCTCTCTCTCTCCCCCTCTCGTTCTCTCTCTTTCTCTCCCCCTCTCGTTCTCTCTCGCTTCCCCCCCCTCTCCGTCTTCTAGAATAATGTCAGAGAAGAGAGCAGTTCATCAGCCCACCAGGGCCCAGGGGAGCGGAGAGGACCAGAGCACCGGTCAGCCCAGAGGCCTGCTGCCCTCCCTTGGGCCCAGAGTCATGCTACCGGAGGCAGCCTGCAGAAAGACGGGCCGGGGGCCTTCCTCCTGGACCTCAGCAACTTCCCTGACCTCTCCAAGGCTGATATAAACAGACAGAACCCCAACATACAGGTAATACTGAGACACAGACAGATGAATAAATGGAGTTGGTTGGTTCTTCTATCCGTATGGGACCTAAAAATCGAACAAGGAATATTCTCCCTCGTCGGGACATTTCCCAGGTTCCCCGTGAGGAAAAAGTCTAATTTAATTTTAGGGATTAGAATTAGGTTACAGTTACAATTATGGATAGGGTATAGGGTATAGGGTTAGGGTATAGGGTTAGGGTATGGGTATAGGGGTAGGGTATAGGGTATGGGTATAGGGTTAGGGTATAGGGTTAGGGTATGGGTATAGGGTTAGGGTATAGGGTATTGGGTATAGGGTATGGGTATAGGGTATGGGTATAGGGTTAGGGTATAGGGTATGGGTATAGGGTTAGGGTATAGGGTATAGGTATAGGGTATGGGTATAGGGTTAGGGTATAGGGTATGGGTATAGGGTTAGGGTATAGGGTATGGGTATAGGGTATGGGTATAGGGTATAGGGTATGGGTATAGGGTTAGCGTATAGGGTTAGGGTTTAGGGTTACCGGTCAGGGTTAGTGTTATGGTAAGGGTTAGGGTTACTTGTCAGGGTTAGTGTTATGGTAAGGGTTAGGTTTAGAGAAAATAGGATTTTGAATGGAAATACATTTTAGGTCCCCACGAAGAACATTGTGTGTGTGTGTGTGTGTGTGTGACCACATGGCTGCCCAAGCACACCGAGCAGGAAGAGCAAACAGGAAGAGGCAGAATACACTGGTGCACATCACTACCCCCTTTCTCTGTCCCCCCCCCCTCTCTGTCTCTCTCTCTGCCTGTCTCTCTCTCTCTCTCTGTCCCTGTCTCTCTCTCTCTCTCTCTGTCTTTCCATCTCCCCACTTCTCTCTCTCTCTCTGTCTCTCTGTCTCTGTCTTTCCATCTCCCCCTTTCTCTGTCCCCCCTCTCTGTCTCTGTCTCTGCCTGTGTCTCTCTCTGTCTCTGCCTGTCTCTCCCTCTCTTTCTCTGTCCCCCCCTCTCTCTCTCTCTCTGTCCCCCCCTCTCTCTGCCTGTCTCTCTCTCTCTCTCTGTGTTTCCATCTCCCCACTTCTCTCTCTCTGTCTCTCTGTCTCTGCCGGTCTCTCTCTCTCCCTCTCTCTCTCTGTCCCTGTCTCTCTCTCTCTGTCTTTCCATCTCCCCACTTCTCTCCCTCTCTCTCTCTGTCTGTCTGTCTCTGTCTTTCCATCTCCCCACTTCTCTCTCTCTCTCTCTGTCTTTGTCTAGGAGGAGAAGAGTCAACAATAAGACAGGGTTCAGGGTATAGGAGGAGACGAGGAGAAGAGTCAACATTAAGACAGAGGGGGTTCAGGGTATAGGAGGAGACGAGGAGAAGAGTCAACAATAAAACAGAGGGGGTTCAGGGTATAGGAGGAGACGACGAGAAGAGTCAACAATAAGACAGAGGGGGTTCAGGGTATAGGAGGAGAAGAGGAGAAGAGTCAACAATAAGACAGGGTTCAGGGTATAGGAGGAGACGAGGAGAAGAGTCAACATTAAGACAGGGTTCAGGGTATAGGAGGAGACGAGGAGAAGAGTCAACATTAAGACAGGGTTCAGGGTATAGGAGGAGACGAGGAGAAGAGTCAACATTAAGACAGAGGGGGTTCAGGGTATAGGAGGAGACGAGGAGAAGAGTCAACATTAAGACAGGGTTCAGGGTATAGGAGGAGAGGAGGAGAAGAGTCAACATTAAGACAGGGTTCAGGGTATAGGAGGAGACGAGGAGAAGAGTCAACAATAAGACAGGGTTCAGGGTATAGGAGGAGAAGAGTCAACAATAAGACAGAGGGGGTTCAGGGTATAGGAGGAGACGAGGAGAAGAGTCAACAATAAGACAGGGTTCAGGGTATAGGAGGAGACGAGGAGAAGAGTCAACAATAAGACAGGGTTCAGGGTATAGGAGGAGACGAGGAGAAGAGTCAACAATAAGACAGAGGGGGTTCAGGGTATAGGAGGAGACGAGGAAAAGAGTCAACAACAAGACAGGGTTCAGGGTATAGGAGCAGACGAGGAGAAGAGTCAACAATAAGACAGAGGGGGTTCAGGGTATAGGAGGAGAAGAGTCAACAATAAGACAGGGTTCAGGGTATAGGAGGAGACGAGGAGAAGAGTCAACAATAAGACAGGGTTCAGGGTATAGGAGGAGAAGAGGAGAAGAGTCAACAATAAGACAGGGTTCAGGGTATAGGAGGAGACGAGAAGAAGAGCCAACATTAAGACAGGGTTCAGGGTATAGGAGGAGACGAGGAGAAGAGCCAACAATAAGACAGGGTTCAGGGTATAGGAGGAGACGAGGAGAAGAGTCAACATTAAGACAGAGGGGGTTCAGGGTATAGGAGGAGAAGAGGAGAAGAGACAACATTAAGACAGGGTTCAGGGTATAGGAGGAGACGAGGAGAAGAGTCAACAATAAGACAGGGTTCAGGGTATAGGAGGAGACGAGGAGAAGAGTCAACATTAAGACAGGGTTCAGGGTATAGGAGGAGACGAGGAGAAGAGTCAACAATAAGACAGGGTTCAGGGTATAGGAGGAGACGAGGAGAAGAGTCAACAATAAGACAGAGGGGGTTCAGGGTATAGGAGGAGACGAGGAGAAGAGTCAACATTAAGACAGAGGGGGTTCAGGGTATAGGAGGAGACGAGGAGAAGAGCCAACAATAAGACAGAGGGGGTTCAGGGTATAGGAGGAGACGAGAAGGGTATAGGTATCTCAAGATGCAGGAAGAGAGGGAGCAGGTCTGGGGAGAAGGAGCGATTGAACCAATGAGTGAGGGGTCTGTGAGAGGAGGAGGAGAGTATGGGGGGACCTCTTTGATCCTAAGATTCATGTTCTGGAGAAGGTTGAGCATATCCTTCATGTCCTGGAGAAGGTTGAGCATATCCTTCATGTCCTGGAGAAGGTTGAGCAGACCCTTCATGTCCTGGAGAATTTTGAGCAGACCCTTCATGTTCTGGAGAAGGTTGAGCAGACACTTCATGTTCTGGAGAAGGTTGAGCAGACCCTTCATGTTCTGGAGAAGGTTGAGCAGACCCTTCATGTTCTGGAGAAGGTTGAGCAGATCCTTCATGTCCTGGAGAAGGTTGAGCAGACCCTTCATGTTCTGGAGAAGGTTGAGCAGACCCTTCATGTTCTGGAGAAGGTTGAGCAGATCCTTCATGTCCTGGAGAAGGTTGAGCAGATCCTTCATGTTCTGGAGAATGTTGAGCAGATCCTTCATGTCCTGGAGAAGGTTGAGCAGATCCTTCATGTCCTGGAGAAGGTTGAGCAGACCCTTCATGTTCTGGAGAAGGTTGAGCAGACCCTTCATGTTCTGGAGAAGGTTGAACAGATCCTTCATGTCCTGGAGAAGGTTGAGCAGATCCTTCATGTCCTGGAGAAGGTTGAACAGATCCTTCATGTCCTGGAGAAGGTTGAACAGATCCTTCATGTCCTGGAGAAGGTTGAACAGATCCTTCATGTCCTGGAGAAGGTTGAACAGATCCTTCATGTCCTGGAGAAGGTTGAACAGATCCTTCATGTCCTGGAGAAGGTTGAACAGATCCTTCATGTCCTGGAGAAGGTTGAACAGATCATTCATGTCCTGGAGAAGGTTGAGCAGATCCTTCATGTCCTGGAGAAGGTTGAACAGATCCTTCATGTCCTGGAGAAGGTTGAACAGATCCTTCATGTCCTGGAGAAGGTTGAGCAGATCCTTCATGTCCTGGAGAAGGTTGAACAGATCCTTCATGTCCTGGAGAAGGTTGAACAGATCCTTCATGTCCTGGAGAGGTTGAGCAGACCCTTTGAACTCACTGTTTAGGTGGAGAGGATTGAGGTGGGTGAGGGGGTAGTTGGGGCATTGTATTGGGGTGGAGGTTGGCCCCTCTCTTCTGGGAGGCACAGGAGTTAGGAAGGACAGAAGGGAAGGAGGGGGGGACCACATTAAATTTGACTGCTGCTACCCAGACGGGCTCAGTGGGACTGCTCAGGGGTGATCGTTACATCAGAGCAACTGGTATTTTGTGTCAGAAATATCTAGAATGTAGTATTAGAAGGAAACAATGCAGACATTGATGAAGTACAACTCCAATACATAATGGGCAGTTGTTTCTCCAGACAGACTCTGACCTTTGACCCTGAGCCTCTCTCTCTCTCTCTCCTCCAGGTGACCATAGAGGTGGTGGACGGTCTAGAGGCAGCAGAGCCTGAGAAAGGCCTGAAGAAAGAGAACAAACCAGGATGGGCTGCTCCCAACTGGAGAAACTGGTGGAAAACCTCCTCCACCTCCTCCTCGGTCTCGACCCCCCGCAGGCCCGAGGAGCAGGCGCCCTACAGGGGAGAAGGAGAAGGACGAGGGGGAGGTAAAGGGGGTGTTGGTAACACAGAGGATAGTAACTTCCTAAAGCCACTTGGGGACTGGGAGAGGAGAGGAGGAGGAGCAGGAGGAGGAGGAGGAGGCACCAGCAAGGCTCAGACTGAATATGGTGAGTGTTGTGTGTGTGTGTGAGGGGACCAAGCTAAATAGACAGTCTAGAGGTCTGGTTCTGATGTGACCTAGCTACATAGACAGTCTAGAGGTCTGGTTCTGATGTGACCTAGCTACATAGACAGTCTAGAGGTCTGGTTCTGATGTGACCTAGCTACATAGACAGTCTAGAGGTCTGGTTCTGATGTGACCTAGCTACATAGACAGTCTAGAGGTCTGGTTCTGATGTGACCTAGCTACATAGACAGTCTAGAGGTCTGGTTCTGATGGGATCTAGCTACATAGACAGTCTAGAGGTCTGGTTCTGATGGTACCTAGCTACATAGACAGTCTAGAGGTCTGGTTCTGATGTGACCTAGCTACATAGACTGTCTAGTGGTCTGGTTCTGATAGTTAGCAGATAGCTGACACCATAATAACAACAGTGTAGTTAGCAGATAGCTGACACCATAATAACTACAGTGTAGTTAGCAGAGAGCTGACACCATAATAACTACAGTGTAGTTAGTTGACACCATAATAACTACAGTGTAGTTAGCAGATAGCTGACACCATAATAACTACAGTGTAGTTAGCTGACACCATAATAACTACAGTGTAGTTAGCAGATAGCTGACACCATAATAACTACAGTGTAGTTAGCAGATAGCTGACACCATAATAACTACAGTGTAGTTAGCAGATAGCTGACACCATAATAACTACAGTGTAGTTAGCTGACACCATAATAACTACAGTGTAGTTAGCAGAGAGCTGACACCATAATAACTACAGTGTAGTTAGCAGATATCTGACACCATAGTAACTACAGTGTAGTTTGCTGACACCATAATAAGTAGAGTGTAGTTAGCAGATAGCTGACACCATAATAACTACAGTGTAGTTAGCAGATAGCTGACACCATAATAACGACAGTGTAGTTAGCAGAGAGCTGACACCATAATAACTACAGTGTAGTTAGCAGATAGCTGACACCATAATAACTACAGTGTAGTTAGCAGATAGCTGACACCATAATAACTACAGTGTAGTTAGCAGAGAGCTGACACCATAATAACTACAGTGTAGTTAGCAGATAGCTGGCACCATAATAACTACAGTGTAGTTAGCAGATAGCTGGCACCATAATAACTACAGTGTAGTTAGCAGATAGCTGACACCATAATAACTACAATGTAGTTAGCAGAGAGCTGACACCATAATAACTACAGTGTAGTTAGCAGATAGCTGACACCATAATAACTACAGTGTAGTTAGCAGAGAGCTGACACCATAATAACTACAGTGTAGTTAGCAGATAGCTGACACCATAATAACTACAGTGTAGTTAGCAGATAGCTGACACCATAATAACTACAGTGTAGTTAGCAGTTAGCTGACACCATAATAACTACAGTGTAGTTAGCTGACACCATAATAACTACAGTGTAGTTAGCTGACACCATAATAACTACAGTGTAGTTAGCAGATAGCTGACACCATAATAACGACAGTGTAGTTTGCAGACTGCTGACACCATAATAACGACAGTGTAGTTAGCAGACACCATAATAACTACAGTGTAGTTAGCAGAGAGCTGACACCATAATAAGTAGAGTGTAGTTAGCAGATAGCTGACACCATAATAACTACAGTGTAGTTAGCAGATAGCTGACACCATAATAACTACAGTGTAGTTAGCTGGCACCATAATAACTACAGTGTAAATAGCTAGCACCATAATAACTACAGTGTAGTTAGCAGATAGCTGACACCATAATAACTACAGTGTAATTAGCTAGCACCATAATAACTACAGTGTAGTTAGCAGATAGCTGACACCATAATAACTACAGTGTAGTTAGCAGATAGCTGACACCATAATAACAACAGTGTAGTTAGCAGATAGCTGACACCATAATAACTACAGTGTAGTTAGCTGACACCATAATAACTACAGTGTAGTTAGCTGACACCATAATAACTACAGTGTAGTTAGCAGATAGCTGACACCATAATAACTACAGTGTAGTTAGCTGACACCATAATAACTACAGTGTAGTTTGCAGATGGCTGACACCATAATAACTACAGTGTAGTTTGCAGAGAGCTGACACCATAATAACTACAGTGTAGTTAGTTGACACCATAATAACTACAGTGTAGTTAGCAGATAGCTGACACCATAATAACTACAGTGTAGTTAGCTGACACCATAATAACTACAGTGTAGTTAGCAGATAGCTGACACCATAATAACTACAGTGTAGTTAGCAGATAGCTGACACCATAATAACTACAGTGTAGTTAGCTGACACCATAATAACTACAGTGTAGTTAGCAGAGAGCTGACACCATAATAACTACAGTGTAGTTAGCAGATATCTGACACCATAGTAACTACAGTGTAGTTTGCTGACACCATAATAAGTAGAGTGTAGTTAGCAGATAGCTGACACCATAATAACTACAGTGTAGTTAGCAGATAGCTGACACCATAATAACGACAGTGTAGTTAGCAGATAGCTGACACCATAATAACTACAGTGTAGTTAGCAGAGAGCTGACACCATAATAACTACAGTGTAGTTAGCAGAGAGCTGACACCATAATAACTACAGTGTAGTTAGCAGAGAGCTGACACCATAATAACTACAGTGTAGTTAGCAGAGAGCTGACACCATAATAACTACAGTGTAGTTAGCAGATAGCTGACACCATAATAACTACAGTGTAGTTAGCAGTTAGCTGACACCATAATAACTACAGTGTAGTTAGCTGACACCATAATAACTACAGTGTAGTTAGCTGACACCATAATAACTACAGTGTAGTTAGCAGATAGCTGACACCATAATAACTACAGTGTAGTTAGCAGAGAGCTGACACCATAATAACTACAGTGTAGTTAGCAGAGAGCTGACACCATAATAACTACAGTGTAGTTAGCAGATAGCTGACACCATAATAACTACAGTGTAGTTAGCAGATAGCTGACACCATAATAACTACAGTGTAGTTAGCAGTTAGCTGACACCATAATAACTACAGTGTAGTTAGCTGACACCATAATAACTACAGTGTAGTTAGCTGACACCATAATAACTACAGTGTAGTTAGCAGATAGCTGACACCATAATAACGACAGTGTAGTTTGCAGACCGCTGACACCATAATAACGACAGTGTAGTTAGCAGACACCATAATAACTACAGTGTAGTTAGCAGAGAGCTGACACCATAATAAGTAGAGTGTAGTTAGCAGATAGCTGACACCATAATAACTACGGTGTAGTTAGCAGATAGCTGACACCATAATAACTACAGTGTAGTTAGCAGATAGCTGACACCATAATAACTACAGTGTAGTTAGCAGATAGCTGACACCATAATAACTACAGTGTAGTTAGCAGATAGCTGACACCATAATAACTACAGTGTAGTTAGCTGACACCATAATAACTACAGTGTAGTTAGCAGAGAGCTGACACCATAATAACTACAGTGTAGTTAGCAGATATCTGACACCATAGTAACTACAGTGTAGTTTGCTGACACCATAATAAGTAGAGTGTAGTTAGCAGATAGCTGACACCATAATAACTACAGTGTAGTTAGCAGATAGATGACACCATAATAACGACAGTGTAGTTAGCAGATAGCTGACACCATAATAACTACAGTGTAGTTAGCAGAGAGCTGACACCATAATAACTACAGTGTAGTTAGCAGAGAGCTGACACCATAATAACTACAGTGTAGTTAGCAGAGAGCTGACACCATAATAACTACAGTGTAGTTAGCAGATAGCTGACACCATAATAACTACAGTGTAGTTAGCAGATAGCTGACACCATAATAACTACAGTGTAGTTAGCAGTTAGCTGACACCATAATAACTACAGTGTAGTTAGCTGACACCATAATAACTACAGTGTAGTTAGCTGACACCATAATAACTACAGTGTAGTTAGCAGATAGCTGACACCATAATAACTACAGTGTAGTTAGCAGAGAGCTGACACCATAATAACTACAGTGTAGTTAGCAGAGAGCTGACACCATAATAACTACAGTGTAGTTAGCAGATAGCTGACACCATAATAACTACAGTGTAGTTAGCAGATAGCTGACACCATAATAACTACAGTGTAGTTAGCAGTTAGCTGACACCATAATAACTACAGTGTAGTTAGCTGACACCATAATAACTACAGTGTAGTTAGCTGACACCATAATAACTACAGTGTAGTTAGCAGATAGCTGACACCATAATAACTACAGTGTAGTTAGCAGATAGCTGACACAATAATAACTACAGTGTAGTTAGCTGACACCATAATAACTACAGTGTAGTTAGCAGAGAGCTGACACCATAATAACTACAGTGTAGTTAGCAGATATCTGACACCATAGTAACTACAGTGTAGTTTGCTGACACCATAATAAGTAGAGTGTAGTTAGCAGATAGCTGACACCATAATAACTACAGTGTAGTTAGCAGATAGCTGACACCATAATAACGACAGTGTAGTTAGCAGATAGCTGACACCATAATAACGACAGTGTAGTTAGCAGATAGCTGACACCATAATAACTACAGTGTAGTTAGCAGAGAGCTGACACCATAATAACTACAGTGTAGTTAGCAGATAGCTGACACCATAATAACTACAGTGTAGTTAGCAGTTAGCTGACACCATAATAACTACAGTGTAGTTAGCTGACACCATAATAACTACAGTGTAGTTAGCTGACACCATAATAACTACAGTGTAGTTAGCAGATAGCTGACACCATAATAACTACAGTGTAGTTAGCAGAGAGCTGACACCATAATAACTACAGTGTAGTTAGCAGAGAGCTGACACCATAATAACTACAGTGTAGTTAGCAGATAGCTGACACCATAATAACTACAGTGTAGTTAGCAGATAGCTGACACCATAATAACTACAGTGTAGTTAGCAGTTAGCTGACACCATAATAACTACAGTGTAGTTAGCTGACACCATAATAACTACAGTGTAGTTAGCTGACACCATAATAACTACAGTGTAGTTAGCAGATAGCTGACACCATAATAACTACAGTGTAGTTAGCAGATAGCTGACACAATAATAACTACAGTGTAGTTAGCTGACACCATAATAACTACAGTGTAGTTAGCAGAGAGCTGACACCATAATAACTACAGTGTAGTTAGCAGATATCTGACACCATAGTAACTACAGTGTAGTTTGCTGACACCATAATAAGTAGAGTGTAGTTAGCAGATAGCTGACACCATAATAACTACAGTGTAGTTAGCAGATAGCTGACACCATAATAACGACAGTGTAGTTAGCAGATAGCTGACACCATAATAACTACAGTGTAGTTAGCAGAGAGCTGACACCATAATAACTACAGTGTAGTTAGCAGAGAGCTGACACCATAATAACTACAGTGTAGTTAGCAGAGAGCTGACACCATAATAACTACAGTGTAGTTAGCAGATAGCTGACACCATAATAACTACAGTGTAGTTAGCAGATAGCTGACACCATAATAACTACAGTGTAGTTAGCAGTTAGCTGACACCATAATAACTACAGTGTAGTTAGCTGACACCATAATAACTACAGTGTAGTTAGCTGACACCATAATAACTACAGTGTAGTTAGCAGATAGCTGACACCATAATAACTACAGTGTAGTTAGCAGAGAGCTGACACCATAATAACTACAGTGTAGTTAGCAGAGAGCTGACACCATAATAACTACAGTGTAGTTAGCAGATAGCTGACACCATAATAACTACAGTGTAGTTAGCAGATAGCTGACACCATAATAACTACAGTGTAGTTAGCAGTTAGCTGACACCATAATAACTACAGTGTAGTTAGCTGACACCATAATAACTACAGTGTAGTTAGCTGACACCATAATAACTACAGTGTAGTTAGCAGATAGCTGACACCATAATAACGACAGTGTAGTTTGCAGACCGCTGACACCATAATAACGACAGTGTAGTTAGCAGACACCATAATAACTACAGTGTAGTTAGCAGAGAGCTGACACCATAATAAGTAGAGTGTAGTTAGCAGATAGCTGACACCATAATAACTACAGTGTAGTTAGCAGATAGCTGACACCATAATAACTACAGTGTAGTTAGCAGATAGCTGACACCATAATAACGACAGTGTAGTTAGCAGATAGCTGACACCATAATAACTACAGTGTAGTTAGCAGATAGCTGACACCATAATAACTACAGTGTAGTTAGCAGATAGCTGACACCATAATAACGACAGTGTAGTTAGCAGAGAGCTGACACCATAATAACTACAGTGTAGTTAGCAGATAGCTGACACCATAATAACTACAGTGTAGTTAGCAGATAGCTGACACCATAATAACTACAGTGTAGTTAGCAGAGAGCTGACACCATAATAACTACAGTGTAGTTAGCAGATAGCTGGCACCATAATAACTACAGTGTAGTTAGCAGATAGCTGGCACCATAATAACTACAGTGTAGTTAGCAGATAGCTGACACCATAATAACTACAGTGTAGTTAGCAGAGAGCTGACACCATAATAACTACAGTGTAGTTAGCAGATAGCTGACACCATAATAACTACAGTGTAGTTAGCAGAGAGCTGACACCATAATAACTACAGTGTAGTTAGCAGATAGCTGACACCATAATAACTACAGTGTAGTTAGCAGATAGCTGACACCATAATAACTACAGTGTAGTTAGCAGTTAGCTGACACCATAATAACTACAGTGTAGTTAGCTGACACCATAATAACTACAGTGTAGTTAGCTGACACCATAATAACTACAGTGTAGTTAGCAGATAGCTGACACCATAATAACGACAGTGTAGTTTGCAGACTGCTGACACCATAATAACGACAGTGTAGTTAGCAGACACCATAATAACTACAGTGTAGTTAGCAGAGAGCTGACACCATAATAAGTAGAGTGTAGTTAGCAGATAGCTGACACCATAATAACTACAGTGTAGTTAGCAGATAGCTGACACCATAATAACTACAGTGTAGTTAGCTGGCACCATAATAACTACAGTGTAAATAGCTAGCACCATAATAACTACAGTGTAGTTAGCAGAGAGCTGACACCATAATAACTACAGTGTAGTTAGCAGATAGCTGACACCATAATAACTACAGTGTAGTTAGCTGACACCATAATAACTACAGTGTAGTTTGCAGATGGCTGACACCATAATAACTACAGTGTAGTTTGCAGAGAGCTGACACCATAATAACTACAGTGTAGTTAGTTGACACCATAATAACTACAGTGTAGTTAGCAGATAGCTGACACCATAATAACTACAGTGTAGTTAGCTGACACCATAATAACTACAGTGTAGTTAGCAGATAGCTGACACCATAATAACTACAGTGTAGTTAGCAGATAGCTGACACCATAATAACTACAGTGTAGTTAGCTGACACCATAATAACTACAGTGTAGTTAGCAGAGAGCTGACACCATAATAACTACAGTGTAGTTAGCAGATATCTGACACCATAGTAACTACAGTGTAGTTTGCTGACACCATAATAAGTAGAGTGTAGTTAGCAGATAGCTGACACCATAATAACTACAGTGTAGTTAGCAGATAGCTGACACCATAATAACGACAGTGTAGTTAGCAGATAGCTGACACCATAATAACTACAGTGTAGTTAGCAGAGAGCTGACACCATAATAACTACAGTGTAGTTAGCAGAGAGCTGACACCATAATAACTACAGTGTAGTTAGCAGAGAGCTGACACCATAATAACTACAGTGTAGTTAGCAGATAGCTGACACCATAATAACTACAGTGTAGTTAGCAGATAGCTGACACCATAATAACTACAGTGTAGTTAGCAGTTAGCTGACACCATAATAACTACAGTGTAGTTAGCTGACACCATAATAACTACAGTGTAGTTAGCTGACACCATAATAACTACAGTGTAGTTAGCAGATAGCTGACACCATAATAACTACAGTGTAGTTAGCAGAGAGCTGACACCATAATAACTACAGTGTAGTTAGCAGAGAGCTGACACCATAATAACTACAGTGTAGTTAGCAGATAGCTGACACCATAATAACTACAGTGTAGTTAGCAGATAGCTGACACCATAATAACTACAGTGTAGTTAGCAGTTAGCTGACACCATAATAACTACAGTGTAGTTAGCTGACACCATAATAACTACAGTGTAGTTAGCTGACACCATAATAACTACAGTGTAGTTAGCAGATAGCTGACACCATAATAACGACAGTGTAGTTTGCAGACCGCTGACACCATAATAACGACAGTGTAGTTAGCAGACACCATAATAACTACAGTGTAGTTAGCAGAGAGCTGACACCATAATAAGTAGAGTGTAGTTAGCAGATAGCTGACACCATAATAACTACGGTGTAGTTAGCAGATAGCTGACACCATAATAACTACAGTGTAGTTAGCAGATAGCTGACACCATAATAACTACAGTGTAGTTAGCAGATAGCTGACACCATAATAACTACAGTGTAGTTAGCAGATAGCTGACACCATAATAACTACAGTGTAGTTAGCTGACACCATAATAACTACAGTGTAGTTAGCAGAGAGCTGACACCATAATAACTACAGTGTAGTTAGCAGATATCTGACACCATAGTAACTACAGTGTAGTTTGCTGACACCATAATAAGTAGAGTGTAGTTAGCAGATAGCTGACACCATAATAACTACAGTGTAGTTAGCAGATAGATGACACCATAATAACGACAGTGTAGTTAGCAGATAGCTGACACCATAATAACTACAGTGTAGTTAGCAGATAGCTGACACCATAATAACTACAGTGTAGTTAGCAGAGAGCTGACACCATAATAACTACAGTGTAGTTAGCAGAGAGCTGACACCATAATAACTACAGTGTAGTTAGCAGATAGCTGACACCATAATAACTACAGTGTAGTTAGCAGATAGCTGACACCATAATAACTACAGTGTAGTTAGCAGTTAGCTGACACCATAATAACTACAGTGTAGTTAGCTGACACCATAATAACTACAGTGTAGTTAGCTGACACCATAATAACTACAGTGTAGTTAGCAGATAGCTGACACCATAATAACGACAGTGTAGTTTGCAGACCGCTGACACCATAATAACGACAGTGTAGTTAGCAGACACCATAATAACTACAGTGTAGTTAGCAGAGAGCTGACACCATAATAAGTAGAGTGTAGTTAGCAGATAGCTGACACCATAATAACTACAGTGTAGTTAGCAGATAGCTGACACCATAATAACTACAGTGTAGTTAGCAGATAGCTGACACCATAATAACGACAGTGTAGTTAGCAGATAGCTGACACCATAATAACTACAGTGTAGTTAGCAGATAGCTGACACCATAATAACTACAGTGTAGTTAGCAGATAGCTGACACCATAATAACGACAGTGTAGTTAGCAGAGAGCTGACACCATAATAACTACAGTGTAGTTAGCAGATAGCTGACACCATAATAACTACAGTGTAGTTAGCAGATAGCTGACACCATAATAACTACAGTGTAGTTAGCAGATAGCTGACACCATAATAACTACAGTGTAGTTAGCAGATAGCTGGCACCATAATAACTACAGTGTAGTTAGCAGATAGCTGGCACCATAATAACTACAGTGTAGTTAGCAGATAGCTGACACCATAATAACTACAGTGTAGTTAGCAGAGAGCTGACACCATAATAACTACAGTGTAGTTAGCAGATAGCTGACACCATAATAACTACAGTGTAGTTAGCAGAGAGCTGACACCATAATAACTACAGTGTAGTTAGCAGATAGCTGACACCATAATAACTACAGTGTAGTTAGCAGATAGCTGACACCATAATAACTACAGTGTAGTTAGCAGTTAGCTGACACCATAATAACTACAGTGTAGTTAGCTGACACCATAATAACTACAGTGTAGTTAGCTGACACCATAATAACTACAGTGTAGTTAGCAGATAGCTGACACCATAATAACGACAGTGTAGTTTGCAGACTGCTGACACCATAATAACGACAGTGTAGTTAGCAGACACCATAATAACTACAGTGTAGTTAGCAGAGAGCTGACACCATAATAAGTAGAGTGTAGTTAGCAGATAGCTGACACCATAATAACTACAGTGTAGTTAGCAGATAGCTGACACCATAATAACTACAGTGTAGTTAGCTGGCACCATAATAACTACAGTGTAAATAGCTAGCACCATAATAACTACAGTGTAGTTAGCAGAGAGCTGACACCATAATAACTACAGTGTAGTTAGCAGATAGCTGACACCATAATAACTACAGTGTAGTTAGCTGACACCATAATAACTACAGTGTAGTTTGCAGATGGCTGACACCATAATAACTACAGTGTAGTTTGCAGAGAGCTGACACCATAATAACTACAGTGTAGTTAGTTGACACCATAATAACTACAGTGTAGTTAGCAGATAGCTGACACCATAATAACTACAGTGTAGTTAGCTGACACCATAATAACTACAGTGTAGTTAGCAGATAGCTGACACCATAATAACTACAGTGTAGTTAGCAGATAGCTGACACCATAATAACTACAGTGTAGTTAGCTGACACCATAATAACTACAGTGTAGTTAGCAGAGAGCTGACACCATAATAACTACAGTGTAGTTAGCAGATATCTGACACCATAGTAACTACAGTGTAGTTTGCTGACACCATAATAAGTAGAGTGTAGTTAGCAGATAGCTGACACCATAATAACTACAGTGTAGTTAGCAGATAGCTGACACCATAATAACGACAGTGTAGTTAGCAGATAGCTGACACCATAATAACTACAGTGTAGTTAGCAGAGAGCTGACACCATAATAACTACAGTGTAGTTAGCAGAGAGCTGACACCATAATAACTACAGTGTAGTTAGCAGAGAGCTGACACCATAATAACTACAGTGTAGTTAGCAGATAGCTGACACCATAATAACTACAGTGTAGTTAGCAGATAGCTGACACCATAATAACTACAGTGTAGTTAGCAGTTAGCTGACACCATAATAACTACAGTGTAGTTAGCTGACACCATAATAACTACAGTGTAGTTAGCTGACACCATAATAACTACAGTGTAGTTAGCAGATAGCTGACACCATAATAACTACAGTGTAGTTAGCAGAGAGCTGACACCATAATAACTACAGTGTAGTTAGCAGAGAGCTGACACCATAATAACTACAGTGTAGTTAGCAGATAGCTGACACCATAATAACTACAGTGTAGTTAGCAGATAGCTGACACCATAATAACTACAGTGTAGTTAGCAGTTAGCTGACACCATAATAACTACAGTGTAGTTAGCTGACACCATAATAACTACAGTGTAGTTAGCTGACACCATAATAACTACAGTGTAGTTAGCAGATAGCTGACACCATAATAACGACAGTGTAGTTTGCAGACCGCTGACACCATAATAACGACAGTGTAGTTAGCAGACACCATAATAACTACAGTGTAGTTAGCAGAGAGCTGACACCATAATAAGTAGAGTGTAGTTAGCAGATAGCTGACACCATAATAACTACGGTGTAGTTAGCAGATAGCTGACACCATAATAACTACAGTGTAGTTAGCAGATAGCTGACACCATAATAACTACAGTGTAGTTAGCAGATAGCTGACACCATAATAACTACAGTGTAGTTAGCAGATAGCTGACACCATAATAACTACAGTGTAGTTAGCTGACACCATAATAACTACAGTGTAGTTAGCAGAGAGCTGACACCATAATAACTACAGTGTAGTTAGCAGATATCTGACACCATAGTAACTACAGTGTAGTTTGCTGACACCATAATAAGTAGAGTGTAGTTAGCAGATAGCTGACACCATAATAACTACAGTGTAGTTAGCAGATAGATGACACCATAATAACGACAGTGTAGTTAGCAGATAGCTGACACCATAATAACTACAGTGTAGTTAGCAGAGAGCTGACACCATAATAACTACAGTGTAGTTAGCAGAGAGCTGACACCATAATAACTACAGTGTAGTTAGCAGAGAGCTGACACCATAATAACTACAGTGTAGTTAGCAGATAGCTGACACCATAATAACTACAGTGTAGTTAGCAGATAGCTGACACCATAATAACTACAGTGTAGTTAGCAGTTAGCTGACACCATAATAACTACAGTGTAGTTAGCTGACACCATAATAACTACAGTGTAGTTAGCTGACACCATAATAACTACAGTGTAGTTAGCAGATAGCTGACACCATAATAACTACAGTGTAGTTAGCAGAGAGCTGACACCATAATAACTACAGTGTAGTTAGCAGAGAGCTGACACCATAATAACTACAGTGTAGTTAGCAGATAGCTGACACCATAATAACTACAGTGTAGTTAGCAGATAGCTGACACCATAATAACTACAGTGTAGTTAGCAGTTAGCTGACACCATAATAACTACAGTGTAGTTAGCTGACACCATAATAACTACAGTGTAGTTAGCTGACACCATAATAACTACAGTGTAGTTAGCAGATAGCTGACACCATAATAACTACAGTGTAGTTAGCAGATAGCTGACACAATAATAACTACAGTGTAGTTAGCTGACACCATAATAACTACAGTGTAGTTAGCAGAGAGCTGACACCATAATAACTACAGTGTAGTTAGCAGATATCTGACACCATAGTAACTACAGTGTAGTTTGCTGACACCATAATAAGTAGAGTGTAGTTAGCAGATAGCTGACACCATAATAACTACAGTGTAGTTAGCAGATAGCTGACACCATAATAACGACAGTGTAGTTAGCAGATAGCTGACACCATAATAACTACAGTGTAGTTAGCAGAGAGCTGACACCATAATAACTACAGTGTAGTTAGCAGAGAGCTGACACCATAATAACTACAGTGTAGTTAGCAGAGAGCTGACACCATAATAACTACAGTGTAGTTAGCAGATAGCTGACACCATAATAACTACAGTGTAGTTAGCAGATAGCTGACACCATAATAACTACAGTGTAGTTAGCAGTTAGCTGACACCATAATAACTACAGTGTAGTTAGCTGACACCATAATAACTACAGTGTAGTTAGCTGACACCATAATAACTACAGTGTAGTTAGCAGATAGCTGACACCATAATAACTACAGTGTAGTTAGCAGAGAGCTGACACCATAATAACTACAGTGTAGTTAGCAGAGAGCTGACACCATAATAACTACAGTGTAGTTAGCAGATAGCTGACACCATAATAACTACAGTGTAGTTAGCAGATAGCTGACACCATAATAACTACAGTGTAGTTAGCAGTTAGCTGACACCATAATAACTACAGTGTAGTTAGCTGACACCATAATAACTACAGTGTAGTTAGCTGACACCATAATAACTACAGTGTAGTTAGCAGATAGCTGACACCATAATAACGACAGTGTAGTTTGCAGACCGCTGACACCATAATAACGACAGTGTAGTTAGCAGACACCATAATAACTACAGTGTAGTTAGCAGAGAGCTGACACCATAATAAGTAGAGTGTAGTTAGCAGATAGCTGACACCATAATAACTACAGTGTAGTTAGCAGATAGCTGACACCATAATAACTACAGTGTAGTTAGCAGATAGCTGACACCATAATAACTACAGTGTAGTTAGCAGATAGCTGACACCATAATAACTACAGTGTAGTTAGCAGATAGCTGACACCATAATAACTACAGTGTAGTTAGCAGAGCTGACACCATAATAACTACAGTGTAGTTAGCAGATAGCTGACACCATAATAACTACAGTGTAGTTAGCAGAGAGCTGACACCATAATAACTACAGTGTAGTTAGCAGATAGCTGACACCATAATAACTACAGTGTAGTTAGCAGATAGCTGACACCATAATAATAACTACAGTGTAGTTACAGTGCAGTTAGCAGAGAGCTGACACCATAATAACTACAGTGTAGTTAGCAGATAGCTGACACCATAATAACTACAGTGTAGTTAGCAGTGTAGTTAGCAGATAGCTGACACCATAATAACTACAGTGTAGTTAGCAGATAGCTGACACCATAATAACTACAGTGTAGTTAGCAGATAGCTGACACCATAATAACTACAGTGTAGTTAGCAGATAGCTGACACCATAATAACTACAGTGTAGTTAGCAGATAGCTGACACCATAATAACTACAGTGTAGTTAGCAGATAGCTGACACCATAATAACTACAGTGTAGTTAGCAGTTAGCTGACACCATAATAACTACAGTGTAGTTAGCTGACACCATAATAACTACAGTGTAGTTAGCTGACACCATAATAACTACAGTGTAGTTAGCAGATAGCTGACACCATAATAACTACAGTGTAGTTAGCAGACAGTGTAGTTAGCTGACACCAGTGTAATAACGACAGTGTAGTTAGCAGAGAGCTGACACCATAATAACTACAGTGTAGTTAGCAGAGAGCTGACACCATAATAAGTAGAGTGTAGTTAGCAGATAGCTGACACCATAATAACTACAGTGTAGTTAGCAGATAGCTGACACCATAATAACTACAGTGTAGTTAGCAGATAGCTGACACCATAATAACTACAGTGTAGTTAGCAGATAGCTGACACCATAATAACTACAGTGTAGTTAGCATAATAAGATAGCTGACACCATAATAACTACAGTGTAGTTAGCAGATAGCTGACACCATAATAATAAGTGTAGTTACAGTGTAGTTAGCAGATAGCTGACACCATAATAACTACAGTGTAGTTAGCAGATAGCTGACACCATAATAACTACAGTGTAGTTAGCAGATAGCTGACACCATAATAACTACAGTGTAGTTAGCAGATAGCTGACACCATAATAACTACAGTGTAGTTAGCAGAGAGCTGACACCATAATAACTACAGTGTAGTTAGCAGATAGCTGACACCATAATAACTACAGTGTAGTTAGCAGATAGCTGACACCATAATAACTACAGTGTAGTTAGCAGATAGCTGACACCATAATAACTACAGTGTAGTTAGCAGATAGCTGACACCATAATAACTACAGTGTAGTTAGCAGATAGCTGACACCATAATAACTACAGTGTAGTTAGCAGATAGCTGACACCATAATAACTACAGTGTAGTTAGCAGATAGCTGACACCATAATAACTACAGTGTAGTTAGCAGATAGCTGACACCATAATAACTACAGTGTAGTTAGCAGTTAGCTGACACCATAATAACTACAGTGTAGTTAGCTGACACCATAATAACTACAGTGTAGTTAGCTGACACCATAATAACTACAGTGTAGTTAGCAGATAGCTGACACCATAATAACGACAGTGTAGTTTGCAGACTGCTGACACCATAATAACGACAGTGTAGTTAGCAGACACCATAATAACTACAGTGTAGTTAGCAGAGAGCTGACACCATAATAAGTAGAGTGTAGTTAGCAGATAGCTGACACCATAATAACTACAGTGTAGTTAGCAGATAGCTGACACCATAATAACTACAGTGTAGTTAGCTGGCACCATAATAACTACAGTGTAAATAGCTAGCACCATAATAACTACAGTGTAGTTAGCAGATAGCTGACACCATAATAACTACAGTGTAATTAGCTAGCACCATAATAACTACAGTGTAGTTAGCAGATAGCTGACACCATAATAACTACAGTGTAGTTAGCAGATAGCTGACACCATAATAACAACAGTGTAGTTAGCAGATAGCTGACACCATAATAACTACAGTGTAGTTAGCTGACACCATAATAACTACAGTGTAGTTAGCTGACACCATAATAACTACAGTGTAGTTAGCAGATAGCTGACACCATAATAACTACAGTGTAGTTAGCTGACACCATAATAACTACAGTGTAGTTTGCAGATGGCTGACACCATAATAACTACAGTGTAGTTTGCAGAGAGCTGACACCATAATAACTACAGTGTAGTTAGCAGATAGCTGACACCATAATAACTACAGTGTAGTTAGCTGACACCATAATAACTACAGTGTAGTTAGCAGATAGCTGACACCATAATAACTACAGTGTAGTTAGCTGACACCATAATAACTACAGTGTAGTTAGCAGATAGCTGACACCATAATAACTACAGTGTAGTTAGCAGATAGCTGACACCATAATAACTACAGTGTAGTTAGCAGATAGCTGACACCATAATAACTACAGTGTAGTTAGCTGACACCATAATAACTACAGTGTAGTTAGCAGAGAGCTGACACCATAATAACTACAGTGTAGTTAGCAGATATCTGACACCATAGTAACTACAGTGTAGTTTGCTGACACCATAATAAGTAGAGTGTAGTTAGCAGATAGCTGACACCATAATAACTACAGTGTAGTTAGCAGATAGCTGACACCATAATAACGACAGTGTAGTTAGCAGATAGCTGACACCATAATAACTACAGTGTAGTTAGCAGAGAGCTGACACCATAATAACTACAGTGTAGTTAGCAGAGAGCTGACACCATAATAACTACAGTGTAGTTAGCAGAGAGCTGACACCATAATAACTACAGTGTAGTTAGCAGATAGCTGACACCATAATAACTACAGTGTAGTTAGCAGATAGCTGACACCATAATAACTACAGTGTAGTTAGCAGTTAGCTGACACCATAATAACTACAGTGTAGTTAGCTGACACCATAATAACTACAGTGTAGTTAGCTGACACCATAATAACTACAGTGTAGTTAGCAGATAGCTGACACCATAATAACTACAGTGTAGTTAGCAGAGAGCTGACACCATAATAACTACAGTGTAGTTAGCAGAGAGCTGACACCATAATAACTACAGTGTAGTTAGCAGATAGCTGACACCATAATAACTACAGTGTAGTTAGCAGATAGCTGACACCATAATAACTACAGTGTAGTTAGCAGTTAGCTGACACCATAATAACTACAGTGTAGTTAGCTGACACCATAATAACTACAGTGTAGTTAGCTGACACCATAATAACTACAGTGTAGTTAGCAGATAGCTGACACCATAATAACGACAGTGTAGTTTGCAGACCGCTGACACCATAATAACGACAGTGTAGTTAGCAGACACCATAATAACTACAGTGTAGTTAGCAGAGAGCTGACACCATAATAAGTAGAGTGTAGTTAGCAGATAGCTGACACCATAATAACGACAGTGTAGTTTGCAGACCGCTGACACCATAATAACGACAGTGTAGTTAGCAGACACCATAATAACTACAGTGTAGTTAGCAGAGAGCTGACACCATAATAAGTAGAGTGTAGTTAGCAGATAGCTGACACCATAATAACTACGGTGTAGTTAGCAGATAGCTGACACCATAATAACTACAGTGTAGTTAGCAGATAGCTGACACCATAATAACTACAGTGTAGTTAGCAGATAGCTGACACCATAATAACTACAGTGTAGTTAGCAGATAGCTGACACCATAATAACTACAGTGTAGTTAGCTGACACCATAATAACTACAGTGTAGTTAGCAGAGAGCTGACACCATAATAACTACAGTGTAGTTAGCAGATATCTGACACCATAGTAACTACAGTGTAGTTTGCTGACACCATAATAAGTAGAGTGTAGTTAGCAGATAGCTGACACCATAATAACTACAGTGTAGTTAGCAGATAGCTGACACCATAATAACGACAGTGTAGTTAGCAGATAGCTGACACCATAATAACTACAGTGTAGTTAGCAGAGAGCTGACACCATAATAACTACAGTGTAGTTAGCAGAGAGCTGACACCATAATAACTACAGTGTAGTTAGCAGAGAGCTGACACCATAATAACTACAGTGTAGTTAGCAGATAGCTGACACCATAATAACTACAGTGTAGTTAGCAGATAGCTGACACCATAATAACTACAGTGTAGTTAGCAGTTAGCTGACACCATAATAACTACAGTGTAGTTAGCTGACACCATAATAACTACAGTGTAGTTAGCTGACACCATAATAACTACAGTGTAGTTAGCAGATAGCTGACACCATAATAACTACAGTGTAGTTAGCAGAGAGCTGACACCATAATAACTACAGTGTAGTTAGCAGATAGCTGGCACCATAATAACTACAGTGTAGTTAGCAGATAGCTGACACCATAATAACTACAGTGTAGTTAGCAGATAGCTGACACCATAATAACTACAGTGTAGTTAGCAGATAGCTGACACCATAATAACTACAGTGTAGTTAGCTGACACCATAATAACTACAGTGTAGTTAGCAGAGAGCTGACACCATAATAACTACAGTGTAGTTAGCAGATATCTGACACCATAGTAACTACAGTGTAGTTTGCTGACACCATAATAAGTAGAGTGTAGTTAGCAGATAGCTGACACCATAATAACTACAGTGTAGTTAGCAGATAGCTGACACCATAATAACGACAGTGTAGTTAGCAGATAGCTGACACCATAATAACTACAGTGTAGTTAGCAGAGAGCTGACACCATAATAACTACAGTGTAGTTAGCAGAGAGCTGACACCATAATAACTACAGTGTAGTTAGCAGAGAGCTGACACCATAATAACTACAGTGTAGTTAGCAGATAGCTGACACCATAATAACTACAGTGTAGTTAGCAGATAGCTGACACCATAATAACTACAGTGTAGTTAGCAGTTAGCTGACACCATAATAACTACAGTGTAGTTAGCTGACACCATAATAACTACAGTGTAGTTAGCTGACACCATAATAACTACAGTGTAGTTAGCAGATAGCTGACACCATAATAACTACAGTGTAGTTAGCAGAGAGCTGACACCATAATAACTACAGTGTAGTTAGCAGATAGCTGGCACCATAATAACTACAGTGTAGTTAGCAGATAGCTGACACCATAATAACTACAGTGTAGTTAGCAGATAGCTGACACCATAATAACTACAGTGTAGTTAGCAGATAGCTGACACCATAATAACTACAGTGTAGTTAGCTGACACCATAATAACTACAGTGTAGTTAGCAGAGAGCTGACACCATAATAACTACAGTGTAGTTAGCAGATATCTGACACCATAGTAACTACAGTGTAGTTTGCTGACACCATAATAAGTAGAGTGTAGTTAGCAGATAGCTGACACCATAATAACTACAGTGTAGTTAGCAGATAGCTGACACCATAATAACGACAGTGTAGTTAGCAGATAGCTGACACCATAATAACTACAGTGTAGTTAGCAGAGAGCTGACACCATAATAACTACAGTGTAGTTAGCAGAGAGCTGACACCATAATAACTACAGTGTAGTTAGCAGAGAGCTGACACCATAATAACTACAGTGTAGTTAGCAGATAGCTGACACCATAATAACTACAGTGTAGTTAGCAGATAGCTGACACCATAATAACTACAGTGTAGTTAGCAGTTAGCTGACACCATAATAACTACAGTGTAGTTAGCTGACACCATAATAACTACAGTGTAGTTAGCTGACACCATAATAACTACAGTGTAGTTAGCAGATAGCTGACACCATAATAACGACAGTGTAGTTTGCAGACCGCTGACACCATAATAACGACAGTGTAGTTAGCAGACACCATAATAACTACAGTGTAGTTAGCAGAGAGCTGACACCATAATAAGTAGAGTGTAGTTAGCAGATAGCTGACACCATAATAACTACAGTGTAGTTAGCAGATAGCTGACACCATAATAACTACAGTGTAGTTAGCAGATAGCTGACACCATAATAACTACAGTGTAGTTAGCAGATAGCTGACACCATAATAACGACAGTGTAGTTAGCAGATAGCTGACACCATAATAACTACAGTGTAGTTAGCAGATAGCTGACACCATAATAACTACAGTGTAGTTAGCAGATAGCTGACACCATAATAACTACAGTGTAGTTAGCAGAGAGCTGACACCATAATAACTACAGTGTAGTTAGCAGATAGCTGACACCATAATAACTACAGTGTAGTTAGCAGATAGCTGACACCATAATAACTACAGTGTAGTTAGCAGTTAGCTGACACCATAATAACTACAGTGTAGTTAGCTGACACCATAATAACTACAGTGTAGTTAGCTGACACCATAATAACTACAGTGTAGTTAGCAGATAGCTGACACCATAATAACGACAGTGTAGTTTGCAGACTGCTGACACCATAATAACGACAGTGTAGTTAGCAGACACCATAATAACTACAGTGTAGTTAGCAGAGAGCTGACACCATAATAAGTAGAGTGTAGTTAGCAGATAGCTGACACCATAATAACTACAGTGTAGTTAGCAGATAGCTGACACCATAATAACTACAGTGTAGTTAGCTGGCACCATAATAACTACAGTGTAAATAGCTAGCACCATAATAACTACAGTGTAGTTAGCAGATAGCTGACACCATAATAACTACAGTGTAATTAGCTAGCACCATAATAACTACAGTGTAGTTAGCAGATAGCTGACACCATAATAACTACAGTGTAGTTAGCAGATAGCTGACACCATAATAACAACAGTGTAGTTAGCAGATAGCTGACACCATAATAACTACAGTGTAGTTAGCTGACACCATAATAACTACAGTGTAGTTAGCTGACACCATAATAACTACAGTGTAGTTAGCAGATAGCTGACACCATAATAACTACAGTGTAGTTAGCTGACACCATAATAACTACAGTGTAGTTTGCAGATGGCTGACACCATAATAACTACAGTGTAGTTTGCAGAGAGCTGACACCATAATAACTACAGTGTAGTTAGCAGATAGCTGACACCATAATAACTACAGTGTAGTTAGCTGACACCATAATAACTACAGTGTAGTTAGCAGATAGCTGACACCATAATAACTACAGTGTAGTTAGCTGACACCATAATAACTACAGTGTAGTTAGCAGATAGCTGACACCATAATAACTACAGTGTAGTTAGCAGATAGCTGACACCATAATAACTACAGTGTAGTTAGCAGATAGCTGACACCATAATAACTACAGTGTAGTTAGCTGACACCATAATAACTACAGTGTAGTTAGCAGAGAGCTGACACCATAATAACTACAGTGTAGTTAGCAGATATCTGACACCATAGTAACTACAGTGTAGTTTGCTGACACCATAATAAGTAGAGTGTAGTTAGCAGATAGCTGACACCATAATAACTACAGTGTAGTTAGCAGATAGCTGACACCATAATAACGACAGTGTAGTTAGCAGATAGCTGACACCATAATAACTACAGTGTAGTTAGCAGAGAGCTGACACCATAATAACTACAGTGTAGTTAGCAGAGAGCTGACACCATAATAACTACAGTGTAGTTAGCAGAGAGCTGACACCATAATAACTACAGTGTAGTTAGCAGATAGCTGACACCATAATAACTACAGTGTAGTTAGCAGATAGCTGACACCATAATAACTACAGTGTAGTTAGCAGTTAGCTGACACCATAATAACTACAGTGTAGTTAGCTGACACCATAATAACTACAGTGTAGTTAGCTGACACCATAATAACTACAGTGTAGTTAGCAGATAGCTGACACCATAATAACTACAGTGTAGTTAGCAGAGAGCTGACACCATAATAACTACAGTGTAGTTAGCAGAGAGCTGACACCATAATAACTACAGTGTAGTTAGCAGATAGCTGACACCATAATAACTACAGTGTAGTTAGCAGATAGCTGACACCATAATAACTACAGTGTAGTTAGCAGTTAGCTGACACCATAATAACTACAGTGTAGTTAGCTGACACCATAATAACTACAGTGTAGTTAGCTGACACCATAATAACTACAGTGTAGTTAGCAGATAGCTGACACCATAATAACGACAGTGTAGTTTGCAGACCGCTGACACCATAATAACGACAGTGTAGTTAGCAGACACCATAATAACTACAGTGTAGTTAGCAGAGAGCTGACACCATAATAAGTAGAGTGTAGTTAGCAGATAGCTGACACCATAATAACGACAGTGTAGTTTGCAGACCGCTGACACCATAATAACGACAGTGTAGTTAGCAGACACCATAATAACTACAGTGTAGTTAGCAGAGAGCTGACACCATAATAAGTAGAGTGTAGTTAGCAGATAGCTGACACCATAATAACTACGGTGTAGTTAGCAGATAGCTGACACCATAATAACTACAGTGTAGTTAGCAGATAGCTGACACCATAATAACTACAGTGTAGTTAGCAGATAGCTGACACCATAATAACTACAGTGTAGTTAGCAGATAGCTGACACCATAATAACTACAGTGTAGTTAGCTGACACCATAATAACTACAGTGTAGTTAGCAGAGAGCTGACACCATAATAACTACAGTGTAGTTAGCAGATATCTGACACCATAGTAACTACAGTGTAGTTTGCTGACACCATAATAAGTAGAGTGTAGTTAGCAGATAGCTGACACCATAATAACTACAGTGTAGTTAGCAGATAGCTGACACCATAATAACGACAGTGTAGTTAGCAGATAGCTGACACCATAATAACTACAGTGTAGTTAGCAGAGAGCTGACACCATAATAACTACAGTGTAGTTAGCAGAGAGCTGACACCATAATAACTACAGTGTAGTTAGCAGAGAGCTGACACCATAATAACTACAGTGTAGTTAGCAGATAGCTGACACCATAATAACTACAGTGTAGTTAGCAGATAGCTGACACCATAATAACTACAGTGTAGTTAGCAGTTAGCTGACACCATAATAACTACAGTGTAGTTAGCTGACACCATAATAACTACAGTGTAGTTAGCTGACACCATAATAACTACAGTGTAGTTAGCAGATAGCTGACACCATAATAACTACAGTGTAGTTAGCAGAGAGCTGACACCATAATAACTACAGTGTAGTTAGCAGATAGCTGGCACCATAATAACTACAGTGTAGTTAGCAGATAGCTGACACCATAATAACTACAGTGTAGTTAGCAGATAGCTGACACCATAATAACTACAGTGTAGTTAGCAGATAGCTGACACCATAATAACTACAGTGTAGTTAGCTGACACCATAATAACTACAGTGTAGTTAGCAGAGAGCTGACACCATAATAACTACAGTGTAGTTAGCAGATATCTGACACCATAGTAACTACAGTGTAGTTTGCTGACACCATAATAAGTAGAGTGTAGTTAGCAGATAGCTGACACCATAATAACTACAGTGTAGTTAGCAGATAGCTGACACCATAATAACGACAGTGTAGTTAGCAGATAGCTGACACCATAATAACTACAGTGTAGTTAGCAGAGAGCTGACACCATAATAACTACAGTGTAGTTAGCAGAGAGCTGACACCATAATAACTACAGTGTAGTTAGCAGAGAGCTGACACCATAATAACTACAGTGTAGTTAGCAGATAGCTGACACCATAATAACTACAGTGTAGTTAGCAGATAGCTGACACCATAATAACTACAGTGTAGTTAGCAGTTAGCTGACACCATAATAACTACAGTGTAGTTAGCTGACACCATAATAACTACAGTGTAGTTAGCTGACACCATAATAACTACAGTGTAGTTAGCAGATAGCTGACACCATAATAACTACAGTGTAGTTAGCAGAGAGCTGACACCATAATAACTACAGTGTAGTTAGCAGATAGCTGGCACCATAATAACTACAGTGTAGTTAGCAGATAGCTGACACCATAATAACTACAGTGTAGTTAGCAGATAGCTGACACCATAATAACTACAGTGTAGTTAGCAGATAGCTGACACCATAATAACTACAGTGTAGTTAGCTGACACCATAATAACTACAGTGTAGTTAGCAGAGAGCTGACACCATAATAACTACAGTGTAGTTAGCAGATATCTGACACCATAGTAACTACAGTGTAGTTTGCTGACACCATAATAAGTAGAGTGTAGTTAGCAGATAGCTGACACCATAATAACTACAGTGTAGTTAGCAGATAGCTGACACCATAATAACGACAGTGTAGTTAGCAGATAGCTGACACCATAATAACTACAGTGTAGTTAGCAGAGAGCTGACACCATAATAACTACAGTGTAGTTAGCAGAGAGCTGACACCATAATAACTACAGTGTAGTTAGCAGAGAGCTGACACCATAATAACTACAGTGTAGTTAGCAGATAGCTGACACCATAATAACTACAGTGTAGTTAGCAGATAGCTGACACCATAATAACTACAGTGTAGTTAGCAGTTAGCTGACACCATAATAACTACAGTGTAGTTAGCTGACACCATAATAACTACAGTGTAGTTAGCTGACACCATAATAACTACAGTGTAGTTAGCAGATAGCTGACACCATAATAACGACAGTGTAGTTTGCAGACCGCTGACACCATAATAACGACAGTGTAGTTAGCAGACACCATAATAACTACAGTGTAGTTAGCAGAGAGCTGACACCATAATAAGTAGAGTGTAGTTAGCAGATAGCTGACACCATAATAACTACAGTGTAGTTAGCAGATAGCTGACACCATAATAACTACAGTGTAGTTAGCAGATAGCTGACACCATAATAACTACAGTGTAGTTAGCAGATAGCTGACACCATAATAACGACAGTGTAGTTAGCAGATAGCTGACACCATAATAACTACAGTGTAGTTAGCAGATAGCTGACACCATAATAACTACAGTGTAGTTAGCAGATAGCTGACACCATAATAACGACAGTGTAGTTAGCAGATAGCTGACACCATAATAACTACAGTGTAGTTAGCAGATAGCTGACACCATAATAACTACAGTGTAGTTAGCAGATAGCTGGCACCATAATAACTACAGTGTAGTTAGCAGATAGCTGGCACCATAATAACTACAGTGTAGTTAGCAGATAGCTGACACCATAATAACTACAGTGTAGTTAGCAGATAGCTGACACCATAATAACTACAGTGTAGTTAGCAGAGAGCTGACACCATAATAACTACAGTGTAGTTAGCTGACACCATAATAACTACAGTGTAGTTAGCAGAGAGCTGACACCATAATAACGACAGTGTAGTTAGCAGAGTGCTGACACCATAATAACGACAGTGTAGTTTGCAGACTGCTGACACCATAATAACGACAGTGTAGTTAGCAGACACCATAATAAGTAGAGTGTAGTTAGCAGATAGCTGACACCATAATAACTACAGTGTAGTTAGCAGATAGCTGACACCATAATAACTACAGTGTAGTTAGCTGGCACCATAATAACTACAGTGTAAATAGCTAGCACCATAATAACTACAGTGTAGTTAGCAGATAGCTGACACCATAATAACTACAGTGTAATTAGCTAGCACCATAATAACTACAGTGTAGTTAGCAGATAGCTGACACCATAATAACTACAGTGTAGTTAGCAGAGAGCTGACACCATAATAACTACAGTGTAGTTAGCAGATAGCTGGCACCATAATAACTACAGTGTAGTTAGCAGATAGCTGACACCATAATAACTACAGTGTAGTTAGCAGAGAGCTGACACCATAATAACTACAGTGTAGTTAGCAGATAGCTGACACCATAATAACTACAGTGTAGTTAGCAGAGAGCTGACACCATAATAACTACAGTGTAGTTAGCTGACACCATAATAACTACAGTGTAGTTAGCAGAGAGCTGACACCATAATAACTACAGTGTAGTTAGCAGATATCTGACACCATAGTAACTACAGTGTAGTTTGCTGACACCATAATAAGTAGAGTGTAGTTAGCAGATAGCTGACACCATAATAACTACAGTGTAGTTAGCAGATAGCTGACACCATAATAACGACAGTGTAGTTAGCAGAGAGCTGACACCATAATAACTACAGTGTAGTTAGCAGATAGCTGACACCATAATAACTACAGTGTAGTTAGCAGATAGCTGACACCATAATAACTACAGTGTAGTTAGCAGAGAGCTGACACCATAATAACTACAGTGTAGTTAGCAGATAGCTGGCACCATAATAACTACAGTGTAGTTAGCAGATAGCTGACACCATAATAACTACAGTGTAGTTAGCAGAGAGCTGACACCATAATAACTACAGTGTAGTTAGCAGAGAGCTGACACCATAATAACTACAGTGTAGTTAGCAGAGAGCTGACACCATAATAACTACAGTGTAGTTAGCAGATAGCTGACACCATAATAACTACAGTGTAGTTAGCAGATAGCTGACACCATAATAACTACAGTGTAGTTAGCAGTTAGCTGACACCATAATAACTACAGTGTAGTTAGCTGACACCATAATAACTACAGTGTAGTTAGCTGACACCATAATAACTACAGTGTAGTTAGCAGATAGCTGACACCATAATAACGACAGTGTAGTTTGCAGACCGCTGACACCATAATAACGACAGTGTAGTTAGCAGACACCATAATAACTACAGTGTAGTTAGCAGAGAGCTGACACCATAATAAGTAGAGTGTAGTTAGCAGATAGCTGACACCATAATAACTACAGTGTAGTTAGCAGATAGCTGACACCATAATAACTACAGTGTAGTTAGCTGGCACCATAATAACTACAGTGTAAATAGCTAGCACCATAATAACTACAGTGTAGTTAGCAGATAGCTGACACCATAATAACTACAGTGTAGTTAGCAGATTGCTGACACCATAATAACTACAGTGTAGTTAGCTGACACCATAATAAGTAGAGTGTAGTTAGCAGATAGCTGACACCATAATAACTACAGTGTAGTTAGCAGATAGCTGACACCATAATAACGACAGTGTAGTTAGCAGAGAGCTGACACCATAATAACTACAGTGTAGTTAGCAGATAGCTGACACCATAATAACTACAGTGTAGTTAGCAGATAGCTGACACCATAATAACTACAGTGTAGTTAGCAGAGAGCTGACACCATAATAACTACAGTGTAGTTAGCAGATAGCTGGCACCATAATAACTACAGTGTAGTTAGCAGAGAGCTGACACCATAATAACTACAGTGTAGTTAGCAGATATCTGACACCATAGTAACTACAGTGTAGTTTGCTGACACCATAATAAGTAGAGTGTAGTTAGCAGATAGCTGACACCATAATAACTACAGTGTAGTTAGCAGATAGCTGACACCATAATAACGACAGTGTAGTTAGCAGAGAGCTGACACCATAATAACTACAGTGTAGTTAGCAGATAGCTGACACCATAATAACTACAGTGTAGTTAGCAGATAGCTGACACCATAATAACTACAGTGTAGTTAGCAGAGAGCTGACACCATAATAACTACAGTGTAGTTAGCAGATAGCTGGCACCATAATAACTACAGTGTAGTTAGCAGATAGCTGACACCATAATAACTACAGTGTAGTTAGCAGAGAGCTGACACCATAATAACTACAGTGTAGTTAGCAGAGAGCTGACACCATAATAACTACAGTGTAGTTAGCAGAGAGCTGACACCATAATAACTACAGTGTAGTTAGCAGATAGCTGACACCATAATAACTACAGTGTAGTTAGCAGATAGCTGACACCATAATAACTACAGTGTAGTTAGCAGTTAGCTGACACCATAATAACTACAGTGTAGTTAGCTGACACCATAATAACTACAGTGTAGTTAGCTGACACCATAATAACTACAGTGTAGTTAGCAGATAGCTGACACCATAATAACGACAGTGTAGTTTGCAGACCGCTGACACCATAATAACGACAGTGTAGTTAGCAGACACCATAATAACTACAGTGTAGTTAGCAGAGAGCTGACACCATAATAAGTAGAGTGTAGTTAGCAGATAGCTGACACCATAATAACTACAGTGTAGTTAGCAGATAGCTGACACCATAATAACTACAGTGTAGTTAGCTGGCACCATAATAACTACAGTGTAAATAGCTAGCACCATAATAACTACAGTGTAGTTAGCAGATAGCTGACACCATAATAACTACAGTGTAATTAGCTAGCACCATAATAACTACAGTGTAGTTAGCAGATAGCTGACACCATAATAACTACAGTGTAGTTAGCAGAGAGCTGACACCATAATAACTACAGTGTAGTTAGCAGATAGCTGACACCATAATAACTACAGTGTAGTTAGCAGATTGCTGACACCATAATAACTACAGTGTAGTTAGCTGACACCATAATAACTACAGTGTAGTTAGCAGATAGCTGACACCATAATAAGTAGAGTGTAGTTAGCAGATAGCTGACACCATAATAACTACGGTGTAGTTAGCAGATAGCTGACACCATAATAACTACAGTGTAGTTAGCAGATAGCTGACACCATAATAACTACAGTGTAGTTAGCAGATAGCTGACACCATAATAACTACAGTGTAGTTAGCAGATAGCTGACACCATAATAACGACAGTGTAGTTAGCAGATAGCTGACACCATAATAACTACAGTGTAGTTAGCAGATAGCTGACACCATAATAACTACAGTGTAGTTAGCTGACACCATAATAACTACAGTGTAGTTAGCAGATAGCTGACACCATAATAACTACAGTGTAGTTAGCTGGCACCATAATAACTACAGTGTAAATAGCTAGCACCATAATAACTACAGTGTAGTTAGCAGATAGCTGACACCATAATAACTACAGTGTAATTAGCTAGCACCATAATAACTACAGTGTAGTTAGCAGATAGCTGGCACCATAATAACTACAGTGTAAATAGCTAGCACCATAATAACTACAGTGTAGTTAGCAGATAGCTGGCACCATAATAACTACAGTGTAAATAGCTAGCACCATAATAACTACAGTGTAGTTAGCAGATAGCTGACACCATAATAACTACAGTGTAGTTAGCAGATAGCTGACACCATAATAACTACAGTGTAGTTAGCAGATAGCTGACACCATAATAACTACAGTGTAGTTAGCAGATAGCTGACACCATAATAACTACAGTGTAGTTAGCAGATAGCTGACACTATAATAACTACAGTGTAGTTAGCAGATAGCTGACACCATAATAACTACAGTGTAGTTAGCAGATAGCTGACACCATAATAACTACAGTGTAGTTAGCAGATAGCTGACACTATAATAACTACAGTGTAGTTAGCAGATAGCTGACACCATAATAACTACAGTGTAGTTAGCTGACACCATAATAACTACAGTGTAGTTAGCAGATAGCTGACACCATAATAAGTAGAGTGTAGTTAGCAGATAGCTGACACCATAATAACTACGGTGTAGTTAGCAGATAGCTGACACCATAATAACTACAGTGTAGTTAGCAGATAGCTGACACCATAATAACTACAGTGTAGTTAGCAGATAGCTGACACCATAATAACTACAGTGTAGTTAGCAGATAGCTGACACCATAATAACTACAGTGTAGTTAGCTGGCACCATAATAACTACAGTGTAAATAGCTAGCACCATAATAACTACAGTGTAGTTAGCAGATAGCTGACACCATAATAACTACAGTGTAATTAGCTAGCACCATAATAACTACAGTGTAGTTAGCAGATAGCTGACACCATAATAACTACAGTGTAGTTAGCAGAGAGCTGACACCATAATAACTACAGTGTAGTTAGCAGATAGCTGACACCATAATAACTACAGTGTAGTTAGCAGATAGCTGACACCATAATAACTACAGTGTAAATAGCTAGCACCATAATAACTACAGTGTAGTTAGCAGATAGCTGGCACCATAATAACTACAGTGTAAATAGCTAGCACCATAATAACTACAGTGTAGTTAGCAGATAGCTGGCACCATAATAACTACAGTGTAAATAGCTAGCACCATAATAACTACAGTGTAGTTAGCAGATAGCTGACACCATAATAACTACAGTGTAGTTAGCAGATAGCTGACACCATAATAACTACAGTGTAGTTAGCAGATAGCTGACACCATAATAACTACAGTGTAGTTAGCAGATAGCTGACACCATAATAACTACAGTGTAGTTAGCAGATAGCTGACACTATAATAACTACAGTGTAGTTAGCAGATAGCTGACACCATAATAACTACAGTGTAGTTAGCAGATAGCTGACACCATAATAACTACAGTGTAGTTAGCAGATAGCTGACACTATAATAACTACAGTGTAGTTAGCAGATAGCTGACACCATAATAACTACAGTGTAGTTAGCTGACACCATAATAACTACAGTGTAGTTAGCAGATAGCTGACACCATAATAAGTAGAGTGTAGTTAGCAGATAGCTGACACCATAATAACTACGGTGTAGTTAGCAGATAGCTGACACCATAATAACTACAGTGTAGTTAGCAGATAGCTGACACCATAATAACTACAGTGTAGTTAGCAGATAGCTGACACCATAATAACTACAGTGTAGTTAGCAGATAGCTGACACCATAATAACTACAGTGTAGTTAGCTGGCACCATAATAACTACAGTGTAAATAGCTAGCACCATAATAACTACAGTGTAGTTAGCAGATAGCTGACACCATAATAACTACAGTGTAATTAGCTAGCACCATAATAACTACAGTGTAGTTAGCAGATAGCTGACACCATAATAACTACAGTGTAGTTAGCAGAGAGCTGACACCATAATAACTACAGTGTAGTTAGCAGATAGCTGACACCATAATAACTACAGTGTAGTTAGCAGATAGCTGACACCATAATAACTACAGTGTAGTTAGCTGACACCATAATAACTACAGTGTAGTTAGCAGAGAGCTGACACCATAATAACGACAGTGTAGTTAGCAGATAGCTGACACCATAATAACTACAGTGTAGTTAGCAGATAGCTGACACCATAATAACTACAGTGTAGTTAGCAGATAGCTGACACCATAATAACGACAGTGTAGTTAGCAGATAGCTGACACCATAATAACTACAGTGTAGTTAGCAGATAGCTGGCACCATAATAACTACGGTGTAGTTAGCAGATAGCTGACACCATAATAACTACAGTGTAGTTAGCAGAAAGCTGGCACCATAATAACTACAGTGTAGTTAGCAGATAGCTGACACCATAATAACTACAGTGTAGTTAGCAGATAGCTGACACCATAATAACTACAGTGTGCTGGTTCCAGTCCTTTCAGGCCAGACTGGGCTGTGATTGAAGCTTTTAACATTATTTAGTTCCATGAGCTGGATTTGTCTGTGGAGCTGAACTGTGTGTGTACGTGTGTGTTTGTGTGTGTGTGTGTGTGTGTGTGTGTGACCACTTCCGTTAGCGCTGCCACACAACAAACACTCATAACATTCTCAACTGGCCCGCTAGGTAGATAAATCTGCTGTGGAAGAATTGGCCCTCCTCGCGAAGCCGTAACATCCTCAACCGTGTCTCAGCCTGTCCACCGACTCCCAACATAACAACAGTTACAGAGGAATGTGGGTGTTATGGAGAGACAAGAAATGTCATTTATCCATCTGTTACGTTCTTGTTCAAACTGAAATCCAATGTTTAATCACAGAGGATGGACAACTATCTAGTCCTGTCCAGGGGGTGTCCTGGTACATCAAGCTGTCTCACTCTACAGAAACAGGAGATAGACTAGTGTCCTGTCCAGGGGGTGTCCTGGTACAACAAGCTGTCTCTCTACAGAAACAGGAGATAGACTAGTGTCCTGTCCAGGGGGTGTCCTGGTACATCAAGCTGTCTCACTACAGAAACAGGAGATAGACTAGTGTCCTGTCCAGGGGGTGTCCTGGTACATCAAGCTGTCTCACTACAGAAACAGGAGATAGACTAGTGTCCTGTCCATGGGGTGTCCTGGTACATCAAGCTGTCTCTCTACAGAAACAGGAGATAGGCTAGTGTCCTGTCCAGGGGGTGTCCTGGTACATCAAGCTGTCTCACTACAGAAACAGGAGATAGACTAGTGTCCTGTCCAGGGGGTGTCCTGTCCAGGGGGTGTCCTGGTACATCAAGCCGTCTCACTACAGAAACAGGAGATAGACTAGTGTCCTGTCCAGGGGGTGTCCTGGTACATCAAGCTGTCTCACTACAGAAACAGGAGATAGACTAGTGTCCTGTCCAGGGGGTGTCCTGGTACATCAAGCTGTCTCACTACAGAAACAGGAGATAGACTAGTGTCCTGTCCAAGGGGTGTCCTGGTACATCAAGCTGTCTCACTACAGAAACAGGAGATAGACTAGTGTCCTGTCCAGTGGGTGTCCTGGTACATCAAGCTGTCTCACTACAGAAACAGGAGATAGACTAGTGTCCTGTCCAAGGGGTGTCCTGGTACATCAAGCTGTCTCACTACAGAAACAGGAGATAGACTAGTGTCCTGTCCAGTGGGTGTACTGGTACATCAAGCTGTCTCACTACAGAAACAGGGGATAGACTAGTGTCCTGTACAGGGGGTGTCCTGGTACATCAAGCTGTCTCACTACAGAAACAGGAGATAGACTAGTGTCCTGGTACATCAAGCTGTCTCACTACAGAAACAGGAGATAGACTAGTGTCCTGTCCAGGGGGTGTCCTGGTACATCAAGCTGTCTCACTACAGAAACAGGAGATAGACTAGTGTCCTGTCCAAGGGGTGTCCTGGTACATCAAGCTGTCTCACTACAGAAACAGGAGATAGACTAGTGTCCTGTCCAAGGGGTGTCCTGGTACATCAAGCTGTCTCACTACAGAAACAGGAGATAGACTAGTGTCCTGGTACATCAAGCTGTCTCACTACAGAAACAGGAGATAGACTAGTGTCCTGTCCAGGGGGTGTACTGGTACATCAAGCTGTCTCACTACAGAAACAGGGGATAGACTAGTGTCCTGTACAGGGGGTGTCCTGGTACATCAAGCTGTCTCACTACAGAAACAGGAGATAGACTAGTGTCCTGGTACATCAAGCTGTCTCACTACAGAAACAGGAGATAGACTAGTGTCCTGTCCAGGGGGTGTCCTGGTACATCAAGCTGTCTCACTACAGAAACAGGAGATAGACTAGTGTCCTGTCCAGGGGGTGTCCTGGTACATCAAGCTGTCTCTCTACAGAAACAGGAGATAGACTAGTGTCCTGTCCAGGGGGTGTCCTGGTACATCAAGCTGTCTCACTACAGAAACAGGAGATAGACTAGTGTCCTGTCCAGGGGGTGTCCTGGTACATCAAGCTGTCTCTCTACAGAAACAGGAGATAGACTAGTGTCCTGTCCAGGGGGTGTCCTGGTACATCAAGCTGTCTCACTACAGAAACAGGAGATAGACTAGTGTCCTGTCCAGGGGGAGTCCTGGTACATCAAGCTGTCTCACTACAGATGATTTTGATTTTATATTTAACATGTAATGTATTTACATTTGGAGTCCACTTGTTAACAACACCGTTTCAGATGTGTGGAAAAAAATAACATGTTTTCACCTTCACATGTGAATTGAAATGTGCGGTTTCAACGTTAAAAACTTTCAACGTGAGAATCGATTATTATTATTTCACGTAAAAACATTCACACGTGGATAATCATATTTATAGAGAACTTTATTATTATTATTATTATTATTGAACTGATCCCTTTAATGCTAATTGGAAGTAAAAGAGGATTTCTTGGCATTTCAGCCCCCACTTCCAGAAAAACACTAGACTGAACCAACCCCAGCCCAGACTCATTTGAATGTGTCTTATGCTAAAACAAAACTATTTGATTTGATTTTTTTTACACCTCCTTTGTAATTATTACAGTGTGTTAACCTCCCTGGTTTGTAGTTATTACAGTGTGTTAACCTCCCTGGTTTGTAGTTATTACAGTGTGTTAACCTCCCTGGTTTGTAGTTATTACAGTGTGTTAACCTCCCTGGTTTGTAGTTATTACAGTGTGTTAACCTCCCTGGTTTGTAGTTATTACAGTGTGTTAAACTCCCTGGTTTGTAATTATTACAGTGTGTTAACCTCCCTGGTTTGTAATTATTACAGTGTGTTAACCTCCCTGGTTTGTAATTATTACAGTGTGTTAACCTCCCTGGTTTGTAGTTATTACAGTGTGTTAACCTCCCTGGTTTGTAATTATTACAGTGTGTTAACCTCCCTGGTTTGTAATTATTAGTGTGTTAACCTCCCTGGTTTGTAGTTATTACAGTGTGTTAACCTCCCTGGTTTGTAATTATTACAGTGTGTTAACCTCCCTGGTTTGTAATTATTACAGTGTGTTAACCTCCCTGGTTTGTAATTATTACAGTGTGTTAACCTCCCTGGTTTGTAGTTATTACAGTGTGTTAACCTCCCTGGTTTGTAATTATTACAGTGTGTTAACCTCCCTGGTTTGTAATTATTAGTGTGTTAACCTCCCTGGTTTGTAGTTATTACAGTGTGTTAACCTCCCTGGTTTGTAGTTATTACAGTGTGTTAACCTCCCTGGTTTGTAGTTATTACAGTGTGTTAACCTCCCTGGTTTGTAGTTATTACAGTGTGTTAACCTCCCTGGTTTGTAGTTATAACAGTGTGTTAACCTCCCTGGTTTGTAATTATTACAGTGTGTTAACCTCCCTGGTTTGTAATTATTACAGTGTGTTAACCTCCCTGGTTTGTAGTTATTACAGTGTGTTAACCTCCCTGGTTTGTAATTATTACAGTGTGTTAACCTCCCTGGTTTGTAGTTATTACAGTGTGTTAACCTCCCTGGTTTGTAATTATTACAGTGTGTTAACCTCCCTGGTTTGTAATTATTACAGTGTGTTAACCTCCCTGGTTTGTAGTTATTACAGTGTGTTAACCTCCCTGGTTTGTTGTTATTACAGTGTGTTAACCTCCCTGGTTTGTAATTATTACAGTGTGTTAACCTCCCTGGTTTGTAGTTATTACAGTGTGTTAAACTCCCTGGTTTGTAGTTATTACAGTGTGTTAACCTCCCTGGTTTGTAGTTATTACAGTGTGTTAACCTCCCTGGTTTGTAGTTATTACAGTGTGTTAACCTCCCTGGTTTGTAGTTATTACAGTGTGTTAACCTCCCTGGTTTGTAATTATTAGTGTGTTAACCTCCCTGGTTTGTAGTTATTACAGTGTGTTAAACTCCCTGGTTTGTAGTTATTACAGTGTGTTAACCTCCCTGGTTTGTAGTTATTACAGTGTGTTAACCTCCCTGGTTTGTAGTTATTACAGTGTGTTAACCTCCCTGGTTTGTAGTTATTACAGTGTGTTAATCTCCCTGGTTTGTAATTATTACAGTGTGTTAACCTCCCTGGTTTGTAATTATTACAGTGTGTTAACCTCCCTGGTTTGTAGTTATTACAGTGTGTTAACCTCCCTGGTTTGTAATTATTACAGTGTGTTAACCTCCCTGGTTTGTAATTATTACAGTGTGTTAACCTCCCTGGTTTGTAATTATTACAGTGTGTTAACCTCCCTGGTTTGTAATTATTACAGTGTGTTAACCTCCCTGGTTTGTAATTATTACAGTGTGTTAACCTCCCTGGTTTCCTGGATTGTATTGTTTGTTTTGTTGCCAAATGCTTCCTGGTGTGTTTCTGTAAACACTGAAAACACTCACTCTGCCCTGTGTGTGTGAGTGAGTGTATAAGCTTGTCTGAGAGTCAAAGTCAAAGGGAACTATTATCCCCCCTCCAAGACTTCACCCCCCCCATGACATGACCCCCACACCCCATCCATGACCCCCACCCCCCACCATGACCCCCACACCCTATCCGTGACCCCTCCCACACCCCATCCATTACCCCACACTAAATCCATGACCCCCAACCATCCCCCACACCCCATCCATGACCCCCACCCCCCACCATGACCCCCACACCCCATCCTTGACCCCCTCCCCCACCATGACCCCACACCCAATCCATTACACCCACACCCAATCCATGACCCCCACACCCCATCCATGACCCCATCCATGATGACCCACACCCCCTCCATGACCCCCACACCCCATCCTTGACCCCCACACCCCCACCATGACCCCACACCCAATCCATAACCCACCCACACCCCAATCCATGACCCACCCACACCCCATCCACGACCCCATCCATGACCCCTCACACTCCCTCCATGACCCCCACACCCAATCCATTACACCCACACCCAATCCATGACCCCCACCCCCCACCATGACCCCCACACCCCATCCTTGACCCCCTCCCCCACCATGACCCCCACACCCAATCCATTACACCCACACCCCCACCATGACCCCACACCCAATCCATAACCCACCCACACCCCAATCCATGACCCACCCACACCCCATCCACGACCCCATCCATGACCCCTCACACTCCCTCCATGACCCCCACATCCCATCCATGACCCCCACACCCAATCCATGACCCCCACACCCCATCCATGACCTGACTCATTACTACCTCGTACCCCAGAACACTGACTCATTACTACCTCGTACCCCAGGACACTGACTCATTACTACCTGGTACCCCAGGACACTGACTCATTACTACCTGGTACCCCAGGACACTGACTCATTACTACCTGGTACCCCAGAACACTGACTCATTACTACCTCGTACCCCAGTACACTGACTCACTTCTACCTGGTACACCAGTAATCTGACTCACTACTACCTCGTACCCCAGTACACTGACTCACTACTACCTGGTACACCAGTAATCTGACTCACTACTACCTCGTACCCCAGTACACTGACTCACTACTACCTGGTACACCAGTAATCTGACTCACTACTACCTCGTACCCCAGTACACTGACTCATTCCTACCTCGTACCACAGTACACTGACTCATTCCTACCTCGTACCCCAGTACACTGACTCATTACTACCTCGTACCCCAGTACACTGACTCATTACTACCTCGTACCCCAGGACACTGACTCACTACTACCTCGTACCCCAGGACACTGACTCACTACTACCTCGTACCCCAGTACACTGACTCACTACTACCTGGTACACCAGTACACTGACTCACTACTACCTCGTACCCCAGTACACTGACTCATTCCTACCTCGTACCCCAGTACACTGACTCATTCCTACCTCGTACCCCAGTACACTGACTCATTACTACCTCGTAACCCAGGACACTGACTCATTACTACCTCGTACCCCAGTACACTGACTCACTACTACCCCGTACCCCAGTACACCGACTCATTACTACCTCGTACCCCAGTAACCTGACTCGTTACTACCTCGTACCCCAGTACACTGACTCATTACTACCTCGTACCCCAGGACACTGACTCATTACTACCTCGTACCCCAGTACACCGACTCATTACTACCTCGTACCCCAGTACACTGACTCACTACTACCTCGTACCCCAGTACACTGACTCACTACTACCTGGTACACCAGTACACTGACTCACTACTACCTCGTACTCCAGTACACTGACTCATTCCTACCTCGTACCCCAGTACACTGACTCATTCCTACCTCGTACCCCAGTACACTGACTCATTACTACCTCGTAACCCAGGACACTGACTCATTACTACCTCGTACCCCAGTACACTGACTCATTACTACCTGGTACCCCAGGACACCGACTCACAACTACCTCGTACCCCAGTACACCGACTCACTACTACCCCGTACCCCAGTACACCGACTCATTACTACCTCGTACCCCAGTACACTGACTCGTTACTACCTCGTACCCCAGTACACTGACTCATTACTACCTCGTACCCCAGTACACTGACTCACTACTACCTGGTACACCAGTAATCTGACTCACTACTACCTCGTACCCCAGTACACTGACTCACTACTACCTGGTACACCAGTAATCTGACTCACTACTACCTCGTACCCCAGTACACTGACTCATTCCTACCTCGTACCACAGTACACTGACTCATTCCTACCTCGTACCCCAGTACACTGACTCACTACTACCTGGTACACCAGTACACTGACTCACTACTACCTCGTACTCCAGTACACTGACTCATTCCTACCTCGTACCCCAGTACACTGACTCATTCCTACCTCGTACCCCAGTACACTGACTCATTACTACCTCGTAACCCAGGACACTGACTCATTACTACCTCGTACCCCAGTACACTGACTCACTACTACCCCGTACCCCAGTACACCGACTCATTACTACCTCGTACCCCAGTAACCTGACTCGTTACTACCTCGTACCCCAGTACACTGACTCATTACTACCTCATACCCCAGGACACTGACTCATTACTACCTCGTACCCCAGTACACCGACTCATTACTACCTCGTACCCCAGTACACTGACTCACTACTACCTCGTACCCCAGTACACTGACTCACTACTACCTGGTACACCAGTACACTGACTCACTACTACCTCGTACTCCAGTACACTGACTCATTCCTACCTCGTACCCCAGTACACTGACTCATTCCTACCTCGTACCCCAGTACACTGACTCATTACTACCTCGTAACCCAGGACACTGACTCATTACTACCTCGTACCCCAGTACACTGACTCATTACTACCTGGTACCCCAGGACACCGACTCACAACTACCTCGTACCCCAGTACACCGACTCACTACTACCCCGTACCCCAGTACACCGACTCATTACTACCTCGTACCCCAGTACACTGACTCATTACTACCTCGTACCCCAGGACACTGACTCACTACTACCTCGTACCCCAGGACACTGACTCACTACTACCTCGTACCCCAGTACACTGACTCACTACTACCTGGTACACCAGTACACTGACTCACTACTACCTCGTACCCCAGTACACTGACTCATTCCTACCTCGTACCCCAGTACACTGACTCATTCCTACCTCGTACCCCAGTACACTGACTCATTACTACCTCGTAACCCAGGACACTGACTCATTACTACCTCGTACCCCAGTACACTGACTCACTACTACCCCGTACCCCAGTACACCGACTCATTACTACCTCGTACCCCAGTAACCTGACTCGTTACTACCTCGTACCCCAGTACACTGACTCATTACTACCTCGTACCCCAGGACACTGACTCATTACTACCTCGTACCCCAGTACACCGACTCATTACTACCTCGTACCCCAGTACACTGACTCACTACTACCTCGTACCCCAGTACACTGACTCACTACTACCTGGTACACCAGTACACTGACTCACTACTACCTCGTACTCCAGTACACTGACTCATTCCTACCTCGTACCCCAGTACACTGACTCATTCCTACCTCGTACCCCAGTACACTGACTCATTACTACCTCGTAACCCAGGACACTGACTCATTACTACCTCGTACCCCAGTACACTGACTCATTACTACCTGGTACCCCAGGACACCGACTCACAACTACCTCGTACCCCAGTACACCGACTCACTACTACCCCGTACCCCAGTACACCGACTCATTACTACCTCGTACCCCAGTACACTGACTCGTTACTACCTCGTACCCCAGTACACTGACTCATTACTACCTCGTACCCCAGTACACTGACTCACTACTACCTGGTACACCAGTAATCTGACTCACTACTACCTCGTACCCCAGTACACTGACTCACTACTACCTGGTACACCAGTAATCTGACTCACTACTACCTCGTACCCCAGTACACTGACTCATTCCTACCTCGTACCACAGTACACTGACTCATTCCTACCTCGTACCCCAGTACACTGACTCATTACTACCTCGTACCCCAGTACACTGACTCATTACTACCTCGTACCCCAGGACACTGACTCACTACTACCTCGTACCCCAGGACACTGACTCACTACTACCTCGTACCCCAGTACACTGACTCACTACTACCTGGTACACCAGTACACTGACTCATTACTACCTCGTACCCCAGTACACTGACTCATTACTACCTCGTACCCCAGTACACTGACTCATTACTACCTGGTACCCCAGGACACCGACTCATTACTACCTCGTACCCCAGTACACCGACTCATTCCTACCTCGTACCCCAGTACACTGACTCATTACTACCTCGTACCCCAGGACACTGACTCATTAATACCTCGTACCCCAGGACACCGACTCATTACTGCCTCGTACCCCAGGACACCGACTCATTACTACCTCGTACTCCAGTACATTGACTCATTACTACCTCGTACCCCAGGACACTGACTCATTAATACCTCGTACCCCAGTACACCGACTCATTACTACCTCGTACCCCAGTACACCGACTCATTACTACCTCATACCACAGTACACTGACTCATTCCTACCTCGTACCCCAGTACACTGACTCATTACTACCTCGTACCCCAGGACAGTGACTCATTAATACCTCGTACCCCAGGACAGCGACTCATTACTACCCCGTACCCCAGGACAGCGACTCATTAATACCTCGTACCCCAGGACACCGACTCATTACTACCCCGTACCCCAGGACACCGACTCATTACTACCTCGTACCCCAGGACAGCGACTCATTACTACCCCGTACCCCAGGACACTGAGTATCTGTACTACTTCTATATAGCCTCTTTTTTGTTATGTATTGTGGTACTATTTTCTTTTCATTTATCTGTTCATTTTCCTACTTTTTCACTGCATTGTTAGGAAACGGCTAGTAAGTAATTAATAATTAAGCATTTCACTGTAAAGTCACACTTTTTGTTGATGTTGATCTCTCTCTCTCTCTCTCCCCCCCCCCCCCCCCCTCTCGCGCTCCTCTCCAGACTATATAGACGGAGAGGGTGACTGGAGTAACTGGTCTCCATGCAGTGTAACCTGTAAGAACGGGAACCAGAAGAGGACCAGGTCATGTGGTTATGCCTGCACTGCCACTGAGTCACGCACCTGTGACATGCCATCCTGCCCAGGTGAGGACAGTGTGACAGGCTGTGTGTTCTAAACCCCCTGATTGAGGCAGCTTGCTGACCTGCCCAGGTGAGGACAGTGTGACAGGCTGTGTGTTCTGAACCCCCTGATTGAGGCAGCTTGCTGACCTGCCCAGGTGAGGACAGTGTGACAGGCTGTGTTCTGAACCCCCTGATTGAGGCAGCTTGCTGACCTGCCCAGGTGAGGACAGTGTGACAGGCGGTGTTCTGAATCCCCTGATTGAGGCAGCTTGCTGAACTGCCCAGGTGAGGACAGTGTGACAGGCTGTGTGTTCTGAACCCCCTGATTGAGGCTGCTTGCTGACCAGCCCAGGTGAGGACAGTGTGACAGGCTGTGTTCTGAACCCCCTGATTGAGGCAGCTTGCTGACCTGCCCAGGCGAGGACAGTGTGACAGGCTGTGTGTTCTACACCCCCTGATTGAGGCAGCTTGCTGACCTGCCCAGGTGAGGACAGTGTGACAGGCTGTGTGTTCTACACCCCCTGATTGAGGCAGCTTGCTGACCTGCCCAGGTGAGGACAGTGTGACAGACTGTGTTCTGAACCCCCTGATTGAGGCAGCTTGCTGACCTGCCCAGGTGAGGACAGTGTGACAGGCTGTGTGTTCTACACCCCCTGATTGAGGCAGCTTGCTGACCTGCCCAGGTGAGGACAGTGTGACAGGCTGTGTGTTCTACACCCCCTGATTGAGGCAGCTTGCTGACCTGCCCAGGTGAGGACAGTGTGACAGGCTGTGTGTTCTACACCCCCTGATTGAGGCAGCTTGCTGACCTGCCCAGGTGAGGACAGTGTGACAGGCTGTGTGTTCTACACCCCTGATTGAGGCAGCTTGCTGACCTGCCCAGGTGAGGACAGTGTGACAGACTGTGTTCTGAACCCCCTGATTGAGGCAGCTTGCTGACCTGCCCAGGTGAGGACAGTGTGACAGGCTGTGTGTTCTACACCCCCTGATTGAGGCAGCTTGCTGACCTGCCCAGGTGAGGACAGTGTGACAGACTGTGTTCTGAACCCCCTGATTGAGGCTGCTTGCTGACCTGCCCAGGTGAGGAGAGTGTGACAGGCTGTGTTCTGAACCCCCTGATTGAGGCAGCTTGCTGACCTGCCCAGGTGAGGACAGTGTGACAGGCTGTGTGTTCTGAACCCCCTGATTGAGGCAGCTTGTTGACCTGCCCAGGTGAGGACAGTGTGACAGGATGTGTGTTCTACACCCCCTGATTGAGGCAGCTTGCTGACCTGCCCAGGTGAGGACAGTGTGACAGGCTGTGTTCTGAACCCCCTGATTGAGGCAGCTTGCTGACCTGCCCAGGTGAGGACAGTGTGACAGGCTGTGTTCTGAACCCCTGATTGAGGCAGCTTGCTGACCTGCCCAGGTGAGGACAGTGTGACAGGCTGTGTGTTCTGAACCCCCTGATTGAGGCAGCTTACTGACCTGCCCAGGTGAGGACAGTGTGACAGGCTGTGTTCTGAACCCCCTGATTGAGGCAGCTTGCTGACCTGCCCAGGTGAGGACAGTGTGACAGGCTGTGTTCTGAACCCCCTGATTGAGGCAGCTTGCTGACCTGCCCAGGTGAGGACTGTGTGACAGGCTGTGTGTTCTGAACCCCCTGATTGAGGCAGCTTACTGACCTGCCCAGGTGAGGACAGTGTGACAGGCTGTGTTCTGAACCCCCTGATTGAGGCAGCTTGCTGACCTGCCCAGGTGAGGACAGTGTGACAGGCTGTGTTCTGAACCCCTGATTGAGGCAGCTTGCTGACCTGCCCAGGTGAGGACAGTGTGACAGGCTGTGTGTTCTGAACCCCTGATTGAGGCAGCTTACTGACCTGCCCAGGTGAGGACAGTGTGACAGGCTGTGTTCTGAACCCCTGATTGAGGCAGCTTGCTGACCTGCCCAGGTGAGGACAGTGTGACAGGCTGTGTTCTGAACCCCCTGATTGAGGCTGCTTGCTGACCTGCCCAGGTGAGGACAGTGTGACAGGCTGTGTTCTGAACCCCCTGATTGAGGCTGCTTGCTGACCTGCCCAGGTGAGGACAGTGTGACAGGCTGTGTTCTGAACCCCCTGATTGAGGCAGCTTGCTGACCTGCCCAGGTGAGGACAGTGTGACAGGCTGTGTGTTCTGAACCCCCTGATTGAGGCAGCTTACTGACCTGCCCAGGTGAGGACAGTGTGACAGGCTGTGTTCTGAACCCCTGATTGAGGCAGCTTGCTGACCTGCCCAGGTGAGGACAGTGTGACAGGCTGTGTGTTCTGAACCCCCTGATTGAGGCAGCTTACTGACCTGCCCAGGTGAGGACAGTGTGACAGGCTGTGTTCTGAACCCCCTGATTGAGGCAGCTTGCTGACCTGCCCAGGTGAGGACAGTGTGACAGGCTGTGTTCTGAACCCCCTGATTGAGGCAGCTTGCTGACCTGCCCAGGTGATGACAGTGTGACAGGCTGTGTGTTCTGAACCCCCTGATTGAGGCAGCTTGCTGACCTGCCCAGGTGAGGACAGTGTGACAGGCTGTGTTCTGAACCCCCTGATTGAGGCAGCTTGCTGACCTGCCCAGGTGAGGACAGTGTGACAGGCTGTGTTCTGAACCCCCTGATTGAGGCAGCTTGCTGACCTGCCCAGGTGAGGACAGTGTGACAGGCTGTGTTCTGAACCCCCTGATTGAGGCAGCTTACTGACCTGCCCAGGTGAGGACAGTGTGACAGGCTGTGTGTTCTACGCCCCCTGATTGAGGCAGCTTACTGACCTGCCCAGGTGAGGACAGTGTGACAGGCTGTGTGTTCTACACCCCCTGATTGAGGCAGCTTGCTGACCTGCCCAGGTGAGGACAGTGTGACAGGCTGTGTTCTGAACCCCCTGATTGAGGCAGCTTACTGACCTGCCCAGGTGAGGACAGTGTGACAGGCTGTGTGTTCTACACCCCCTGATTGAGGCAGCTTACTGACCTGCCCAGGTGAGGACAGTGTGACAGGCTGTGTTCTGAACCCCCTGATTGAGGCAGCTTGCTGACCTGCCCAGGTGAGGACAGTGTGACAGGCTGTGTTCTGAACCCCTGATTGAGGCAGCTTGCTGACCTGCCCAGGTGAGGACAGTGTGACAGGCTGTGTGTTCTGAACCCCCTGATTGAGGCAGCTTACTGACCTGCCCAGGTGAGGACAGTGTGACAGGCTGTGTTCTGAACCCCCTGATTGAGGCAGCTTGCTGACCTGCCCAGGTGAGGACAGTGTGACAGGCTGTGTTCTGAACCCCCTGATTGAGGCTGCTTGCTGACCTGCCCAGGTGAGGACAGTGTGACAGGCTGTGTGTTCTGAACCCCCTGATTGAGGCAGCTTGCTGACCTGCCCAGGTGAGGACAGTGTGACAGGCTGTGTTCTGAACCCCTGATTGAGGCAGCTTGCTGACCTGCCCAGGTGAGGACAGTGTGACAGGCTGTGTTCTGAACCCCTGATTGAGGCAGCTTGCTGACCTGCCCAGGTGAGGACAGTGTGACAGGCTGTGTTCTGAACCCCTGATTGAGGCAGCTTACTGACCTGCCCAGGTGAGGACAGTGTGACAGGCTGTGTGTTCCGCCCCCTGATTGAGGAGCTTACTGACCTGCCCAGGTGAGGACAGGCTGTGTGTTCTACACCCCCTGATTGAGGCAGCTTGCTGACCTGCCCAGGTGAGGACAGTGTGACAGGCTGTGTTCTGAACCCCCTGATTGAGGCAGCTTACTGACCTGCCCAGGTGAGGACAGTGTGACAGGCTGTGTTCTGAACCCCCTGATTGAGGCAGCTTGCTGACCTGCCCAGGTGAGGACAGTGTGACAGGCTGTGTTCTGAACCCCCTGATTGAGGCAGCTTGCTGACCTGCCCAGGTGAGGACAGTGTGACAGGCTGTGTGTTCTACACCCCCTGATTGAGGCAGCTTACTGACCTGCCCAGGTGAGGACAGTGTGACAGGCTGTGTGTTCTACACCCCCTGATTGAGGCAGCTTGCTGACCTGCCCAGGTGAGGACAGTGTGACAGGCTGTGTTCTGAACCCCCTGATTGAGGCAGCTTACTGACCTGCCCAGGTGAGGACAGTGTGACAGGCTGTGTGTTCTACACCCCCTGATTGAGGCAGCTTACTGACCTGCCCAGGTGAGGACAGTGTGACAGGCTGTGTGTTCTACACCCCCTGATTGAGGCAGCTTGCTGACCTGCCCAGGTGAGGACAGTGTGACAGGCTGTGTGTTCTGAACCCCCTGATTGAGGCAGCTTACTGACCTGCCCAGGTGAGGACAGTGTGACAGGCTGTGTGTTCTACACCCCCTGATTGAGGCAGCTTGCTGACCTGCCCAGGTGAGGACAGTGTGACAGGCTGTGTTCTGAACCCCCTGATTGAGGCAGCTTGCTGACCTGCCCAGGTGAGGACAGTGTGACAGGCTGTGTGTTCTGAACCCCCTGATTGAGGCAGCTTGCTGACCTGCCCAGGTGAGGACAGTGTGACAGGCTGTGTTCTGAACCCCCTGATTGAGGCAGCTTGCTGACCTGCCCAGGTGAGGACAGTGTGACAGGCTGTGTTCTGAACCCCTGATTGAGGCAGCTTGCTGACCTGCCCAGGTGAGGACAGTGTGACAGGCTGTGTTCTGAACCCCCTGATTGAGGCAGCTTGCTGACCTGCCCAGGTGAGGACAGTGTGACAGGCTGTGTTCTGAACCCATGATTGAGGCAGCTTGCTGACCTGCCCAGGTGAGGACAGTGTGACAGGCTGTGTTCTGAACCCCCTGATTGAGGCAGCTTGCTGACCTGCCCAGGTGAGGACAGTGTGACAGGCTGTGTGTTCTGAACCCCCTGATTGAGGCAGCTTGCTGACCTGCCCAGGTGAGGACAGTGTGACAGGCTGTGTGTTCTACACCCCCTGATTGAGGCAGCTTGCTGACCTGCCCAGGTGAGGACAGTGTGACAGGCTGTGTTCTGAACCCCCTGATTGAGGCAGCTTGCTGACCTGCCCAGGTGAGGACAGTGTGACAGGCTGTGTGTTCTGAACCCCTGATTGAGGCAGCTTGCTGACCTGCCCAGGTGAGGACAGTGTGACAGGCTGTGTTCTGAACCCCCTGATTGAGGCAGCTTGCTGACCTGCCCAGGTGAGGACAGTGTGACAGGCTGTGTTCTGAACCCCCTGATTGAGGCAGCTTGCTGACCTGCCCAGGTGAGGACAGTGTGACAGGCTGTGTGTTCTGAACCCCCTGATTGAGGCAGCTTGCTGACCTGCCCAGGTGAGGACAGTGTGACAGGCTGTGTTCTGAACCCCCTGATTGAGGCAGCTTACTGACCTGCCCAGGTGAGGACAGTGTGACAGGCTGTGTTCTGAACCCCCTGATTGAGGCAGCTTACTGACCTGCCCAGGTGAGGACAGTGTGACAGGCTGTGTGTTCTACACCCCCTGATTGAGGCAGCTTGCTGACCTGCCCAGGTGAGGACAGTGTGACAGGCTGTGTTCTGAACCCCCTGATTGAGGCAGCTTGCTGACCTGCCCAGGTGAGGACAGTGTGACAGGCTGTGTGTTCTGAACCCCCTGATTGAGGCAGCTTGCTGACCTGCCCAGGTGAGGACAGTGTGACAGGCTGTGTTCTGAACCCCCTGATTGAGGCATCTTGCTGACCTGCCCAGGTGAGGACAGTGTGACAGGCTGTGTGTTCTACACCCCCTGATTGAGGCAGCTTGCTGACCTGCCCAGGTGAGGACAGTGTGACAGGCTGTGTTCTGAACCCCCTGATTGAGGCAGCTTGCTGACCTGCCCAGGTGAGGACAGTGTGACAGGCTGTGTGTTCTGAACCCCCTGATTGAGGCAGCTTGCTGACCTGCCCAGGTGAGGACAGTGTGACAGGCTGTGTGTTCTACACCCCCTGATTGAGGCAGCTTGCTGACCTGCCCAGGTGAGGACAGTGTGACAGGCTGTGTTCTGAACCCCCTGATTGAGGCAGCTTGCTGACCTGCCCAGGTGAGGACAGTGTGACAGGCTGTGTGTTCTGAACCCCCTGATTGAGGCAGCTTGCTGACCTGCCCAGGTGAGGACAGTGTGACAGGCTGTGTGTTCTACACCCCCTGATTGAGGCAGCTTGCTGACCTGCCCAGGTGAGGACAGTGTGACAGGCTGTGTTCTGAACCCCCTGATTGAGGCAGCTTGCTGACCTGCCCAGGTGAGGACAGTGTGACAGGCTGTGTTCTGAACCCCCTGATTGAGGCAGCTTGCTGACCTGCCCAGGTGAGGACAGTGTGACAGGCTGTGTTCTGAACCCCTGATTGAGGCAGCTTGCTGACCTGCCCAGGTGAGGACAGTGTGACAGGCTGTGTTCTGAACCCATGATTGAGGCAGCTTGCTGACCTGCCCAGGTGAGGACAGTGTGACAGGCTGTGTTCTGAACCCCCTGATTGAGGCAGCTTGCTGACCTGCCCAGGTGAGGACAGTGTGACAGGCTGTGTGTTCTGAACCCCTGATTGAGGCAGCTTGCTGACCTGCCCAGGTGAGGACAGTGTGACAGGCTGTGTGTTCTACACCCCCTGATTGAGGCAGCTTGCTGACCTGCCCAGGTGAGGACAGTGTGACAGGCTGTGTTCTGAACCCCCTGATTGAGGCAGCTTGCTGACCTGCCCAGGTGAGGACAGTGTGACAGGCTGTGTGTTCTGAACCCCCTGATTGAGGCAGCTTGCTGACCTGCCCAGGTGAGGACAGTGTGACAGGCTGTGTTCTGAACCCCCTGATTGAGGCAGCTTGCTGACCTGCCCAGGTGAGGACAGTGTGACAGGCTGTGTTCTGAACCCCTGATTGAGGCAGCTTGCTGACCTGCCCAGGTGAGGACAGTGTGACAGGCTGTGTGTTCTGAACCCCCTGATTGAGGCAGCTTGCTGACCTGCCCAGGTGAGGACAGTGTGACAGGCTGTGTTCTGAACCCCTGATTGAGGCAGCTTACTGACCTGCCCAGGTGAGGACAGTGTGACAGGCTGTGTTCTGAACCCCTGATTGAGGCAGCTTACTGACCTGCCCAGGTGAGGACAGTGTGACAGGCTGTGTGTTCTACACCCCTGATTGAGGCAGCTTGCTGACCTGCCCAGGTGAGGACAGTGTGACAGGCTGTGTTCTGAACCCCTGATTGAGGCAGCTTGCTGACCTGCCCAGGTGAGGACAGTGTGACAGGCTGTGTGTTCTGAACCCCCTGATTGAGGCAGCTTGCTGACCTGCCCAGGTGAGGACAGTGTGACAGGCTGTGTTCTGAACCCCCTGATTGAGGCATCTTGCTGACCTGCCCAGGTGAGGACAGTGTGACAGGCTGTGTGTTCTACACCCCCTGATTGAGGCAGCTTGCTGACCTGCCCAGGTGAGGACAGTGTGACAGGCTGTGTTCTGAACCCCCTGATTGAGGCAGCTTGCTGACCTGCCCAGGTGAGGACAGTGTGACAGGCTGTGTGTTCTGAACCCCCTGATTGAGGCAGCTTGCTGACCTGCCCAGGTGAGGACAGTGTGACAGGCTGTGTGTTCTACACCCCTGATTGAGGCAGCTTGCTGACCTGCCCAGGTGAGGACAGTGTGACAGGCTGTGTTCTGAACCCCTGATTGAGGCAGCTTGCTGACCTGCCCAGGTGAGGACAGTGTGACAGGCTGTGTGCCTGAACCCCCTGATTGAGGCAGCTTGCTGACCTGCCCAGGTGAGGACAGTGTGACAGGCTGTGTGTTCTACACCCCTGATTGAGGCAGCTTGCTGACCTGCCCAGGTGAGGACAGTGTGACAGGCTGTGTTCTGAACCCCCTGATTGAGGCAGCTTGCTGACCTGCCCAGGTGAGGACAGTGTGACAGGCTGTGTGTTCTGAACCCCTGATTGAGGCAGCTTGCTGACCTGCCCAGGTGAGGACAGTGTGACAGGCTGTGTGTTCTGAACCCCTGATTGAGGCAGCTTGCTGACCTGCCCAGGTGAGGACAGTGTGACAGGCTGTGTGTTCTACACCCCTGATTGAGGCAGCTTGCTGACCTGCCCAGGTGAGGACAGTGTGACAGGCTGTGTTCTGAACCCCTGATTGAGGCAGCTTGCTGACCTGCCCAGGTGAGGACAGTGTGACAGGCTGTGTTCTGAACCCCTGATTGAGGCAGCTTGCTGACCTGCCCAGGTGAGGACAGTGTGACAGGCTGTGTGTTCTGAACCCCTGATTGAGGCAGCTTGCTGACCTGCCCAGGTGAGGACAGTGTGACAGGCTGTGTTCTGAACCCCTGATTGAGGCAGCTTACTGACCTGCCCAGGTGAGGACAGTGTGACAGGCTGTGTGTTTCTGAACCCCTGATTGAGGCAGCTTGCTGACCTGCCCAGGTGAGGACAGTGTGACAGGCTGTGTTCTGAACCCCTGATTGAGGCAGCTTACTGACCTGCCCAGGTGAGGACAGTGTGACAGGCTGTGTGTTCTACACCCCTGATTGAGGCAGCTTGCTGACCTGCCCAGGTGAGGACAGTGTGACAGGCTGTGTTCTGAACCCCTGATTGAGGCAGCTTGCTGACCTGCCCAGGTGAGGACAGTGTGACAGGCTGTGTTCTGAACCCCTGATTGAGGCAGCTTGCTGACCTGCCCAGGTGAGGACAGTGTGACAGGCTGTGTGTTCTGAACCCCTGATTGAGGCAGCTTGCTGACCTGCCCAGGTGAGGACAGTGTGACAGGCTGTGTTCTGAACCCCTGATTGAGGCAGCTTACTGACCTGCCCAGGTGAGGACAGTGTGACAGGCTGTGTTCTGAACCCCCTGATTGAGGCAGCTTACTGACCTGCCCAGGTGAGGACAGTGTGACAGGCTGTGTGTTCTACACCCCCTGATTGAGGCAGCTTGCTGACCTGCCCAGGTGAGGACAGTGTGACAGGCTGTGTTCTGAACCCCTGATTGAGGCAGCTTGCTGACCTGCCCAGGTGAGGACAGTGTGACAGGCTGTGTTCTGAACCCCTGATTGAGGCAGCTTGCTGACCTGCCCAGGTGAGGACAGTGTGACAGGCTGTGTTCTGAACCCCCTGATTGAGGCAGCTTGCTGACCTGCCCAGGTGAGGACAGTGTGACAGGCTGTGTGTTCTGAACCCCCTGATTGAGGCAGCTTGCTGACCTGCCCAGGTGAGGACAGTGTGACAGGCTGTGTGTTCTGAACCCCTGATTGAGGCAGCTTGCTGACCTGCCCAGGTGAGGACAGTGTGACAGGCTGTGTGTTCTGAACCCCCTGATTGAGGCAGCTTGCTGACCTGCCCAGGTGAGGACAGTGTGACAGGCTGTGTGTTCTGAACCCCCTGATTGAGGCAGCTTACTGACCTGCCCAGGTGAGGACAGTGTGACAGGCTGTGTTCTGAACCCCCTGATTGAGGCAGCTTACTGACCTGCCCAGGTGAGGACAGTGTGACAGGCTGTGTTCTGAACCCCCTGATTGAGGCAGCTTGCTGACCTGCCCAGGTGAGGACAGTGTGACAGGCTGTGTTCTGAACCCCCTGATTGAGGCAGCTTGCTGACCTGCCCAGGTGAGGACAGTGTGACAGGCTGTGTTCTGAACCCCCTGATTGAGGCAGCTTACTGACCTGCCCAGGTGAGGACAGTGTGACAGGCTGTGTGTTCTGAACCCCCTGATTGAGGCAGCTTGCTGACCTGCCCAGGTGAGGACAGTGTGACAGGCTGTGTTCTGAACCCCCTGATTGAGGCAGCTTACTGACCTGCCCAGGTGACGACAGTGTGACAGGCTGTGTTCTGAACCCCCTGATTGAGGCAGCTTGCTGACCTGCCCAGGTGAGGACAGTGTGACAGGCTGTGTGTTCTGAACCCCCTGATTGAGGCAGCTTGCTGACCTGCCCAGGTGAGGACAGTGTGACAGGCTGTGTTCTGAACCCCCTGATTGAGGCAGCTTACTGACCTGCCCAGGTGAGGACAGTGTGACAGGCTGTGTTCTGAACCCCCTGATTGAGGCAGCTTACTGACCTGCCCAGGTGAGGACAGTGTGACAGGCTGTGTTCTGAACCCCCTGATTGAGGCAGCTTGCTGACCTGCCCAGGTGAGGACAGTGTGACAGGCTGTGTGTTCTGAACCCCCTGATTGAGGCAGCTTGCTGACCTGCCCAGGTGAGGACAGTGTGACAGGCTGTGTGTTCTGAACTTATTTTTCTTTATTTGTGTCATTGGATCCAGGTCACATGTTTAAATGGTCACTGTCATATTTACATTTATTTTTACGGGTCATAAATACCTGTAGATATTTAAAGGGATGATAAATACCTGTAGATATTTAAAGGGATGATAAATGCCTGTAGATATTTAAAGGGATGATAAATGCCTGTAGATATTTAAAGGGATGATAAATACCTGTAGATATTTAAAGGGATGACAAATACCTGTAGATTTTTAAAGGGATGATAAATACCTGTAGATATTTAAAGGGATGATAAATACCTGTAGATTTTTAAAGGGATGATAAATACCTGTAGATATTTAAAGGGATGATAAATACCTGTAGATATTTAAAGGGATGACAAATACCTGTAGATTTATAAAGGGATGATAAATACCTGTAGATATCTAAAGGGATGATAAATGCCTGTAGATATTTAAAGGGATGATAAATGCCTGTAGATATTTAAAGGGATGATAAATACCTGTAGATATTTAAAGGGATGACAAATACCTGTAGATTTTTAAAGGGATGATAAATACCTGTAGATATTTAAAGGGATGATAAATACCTGTAGATTTTTAAAGGGATGATAAATACCTGTAGATATTTAAAGGGATGATAAATACCTGTAGATATTTAAAGGGATGATAAATACCTGTAGATATTTAAAGGGATGATAAATACCTGTAGATATTTAAAGGGATGATAAATACCTGTAGATTTTTAAAGGGATGATAAATACCTGTAGATATCTAAAGGGATGATAAATACCTGTAGATTTTTTTTAAAATGAACATCACTTCAGTATTATAGGAGGTCAGAGTGACACAGGAAATACACGGGGTGTGAAACAGGAAACAGGAAGTACACAGCTGGTGAAACAGGAAGCAGGAAGTACACGGTGTGTTTACTGTGCTTACATCTTTCTTCCTGTTGCATCATTAACTGACCGTGTGTCTGTCTAAAGGTATTGAAGATGCATTCAAGACAGCCGCCACTGAGGTCAGTCTGCTGGCTGGAACCGATGAGTTCAACGCTACAGAGCTCTTTGGTGTCGGTAAGACTCTTCTTTCAGTAGTCTTTTTAGTAATTTTCCCCTCATGTATCTAAACATCAGGTTTCCTCCACTGTCAAACGCAACAGCGATTCTATTCAGCATGAATGTCCAGGTCAGGGTTACTTTCTGAATTGACCTCAAACTGTGGCCCAGTCCTCCCAGACAGCCCATTGATTTGTGAGGATATGTCTGTTCTAGTCAATATATTTCTATGGCCCGGTCCTCCCAGACAGCCCATTGATTTGTGAGGATATGTCTGTTCTAGTCAATATATTTCTATGGCCCGGTCCTCCCAGACAGCCCATTGATTTGTGAGGATATGTCTGTTCTAGTCAATATATTTCTATGGCCCAGTCCTCCCAGACAGCCCATTGATTTGTGAGGATATGTCTGTTCTAGTCAATATATTTCTATGGCCCGGGCCTCCCAGACAGCCCATTGATTTGTGAGGATATGTCTGTTCTAGTCAATATATTTCTATGGCCCAGTCCTCCCAGACAGCCCATTGATTTGTGAGGATATGTCTGTTCTAGTCAATATATTTCTATGGCCCAGTCCTCCCAGACAGCCCATTGATTTGTAAGGATATGTCTGTTCTAGTCAATATATTTCTATGGCCCAGTCCTCCCAGACAGACCATTGATTTGTGAGGATATGTCTGTTCTAGTCAATATATTTCTATGGCCCAGTCCTCCCAGACAGCCCATTGATTTGTGAGGATATGTCTGTTCTAGTCAATATATTTCTATGGCCCAGTCCTCCCAGACAGCCCATTGATTTGTAAGGATATGTCTGTTCTAGTCAATATATTTCTATGGCCCAGTCCTCCCAGACAGCCCATTGATTTGTGAGGATATGTCTGTTCTAGTCAATATATTTCCATGGCCCAGTCCTCCAGCGCAGCCCATTGATTTGTGAGGATATTTCTGTTCTAGTCAATATATTTCTATGGCCCAGTCCTCCCAGACAGCCCATTGATTTGTGAGGATATGTCTGTTCTAGTCAATATATTTCTATGGCCCAGTCCTCCAGCGCAGCCCATTGATTTGTAAGGATATGTCTGTTCTAGTCAATATATTTCTATGGACCAGTCCTTCCTGGGCCCACTCATCATTCTTTCTCATTCTGCATCAGGACAGGAAGAGAGCCAAGCATTCTGTAATGTTCTGCTCTCTGTCTGTTCCAATATCCTCAGTTAGCCAGGAGAAAAGAACCCATCAAATAAATAGCTAGGCTAGCACACATATGCATCCTCCTATTCCCATCTTGTATGAGACAGAGAGAGAGAATGGGGGTGAGAGAGAAAGAGAGAGACAGGGTGCAGAGGTGACTAACTAACCCTGTCTCTTCTAGACCCAGACAGCTGTAGGGAGAGATCCAGACTAACTAACTCTGTCTCTTCTTGACCCAGACAGCTGTAGGGAGAGATCCAGACTAATTAACCCTGTCTCTTCTAGACCCAGACAGCTGTAGGGAGAGATCCATACTAACTAACCCTGTCTCTTCTTGACCCAGACAGCTGTAGGGAGAGATCCAGACTAACTCTGTCTCTTCTAGACCCAGACAGCTGTAGGGAGAGATCCAGACTAATTAACCCTGTCTCTTCTAGACACAGACAGCTGTAGGGAGAGATCCAGACTAACTCTGTCTCTTCTAGACCCAGACAGCTGTAGGGAGAGATCCAGACTAACTCTGTCTCTTCTAGACCCAGAGAGCTGTAGGGAGAGATCCAGACTAATTAACCCTGTCTCTTCTAGACCCAGACAGCAGTAGGGAGAGATCCAGACAGCAGTAGGGAGAGATCCAGACTAATTAACCCTGTCTCTTCTAGACCCAGACAGCTGTAGGGAGAGATCCAGACTAATTAACCCTGTCTCTTCTAGACCCAGACAGCATTAGGGAGAGATCCAGACTAACTAACTCTGTCTCTTCTAGACCCAGACAGCTGTATGGAGAGATCCAGACTAACTCTGTCTCTGTCTCTCATGTCTTCTAGACACAGACAGCTGTGAACGCTGGATGAACTGTAAGTCTGAGTTCCTGAAGAAATACATGATCAAAGTCTCCAACGACCTCCCCAGCTGCCCCTGCTCCTACCCCACCGAGGTGGCCTACAGCACGGCCGACGTCCCCGACCCCGCCACACGCCGGGACTTCCGCTGGAAAGACGCCAGCGGCCCCAAGGAGAAACTAGAGATCTACAAACCCACGGCCCGGTGCTGCATCCGCTCCATGTTAACTCTAGAGTCCACTACTCTGGCCGCACAGCACTGCTGCTACAATGACAACATGAAGCTCATCACCCGGGGTAAAGGAGCAGGAACACCCAACCTCATCAGCAACGAGTTCTCTGCTGACCTCCACTACAAGGTCGACGTCCTGCCCTGGATCATCTGTAAGGGGGACTGGAGTCGTTATAACCAGGTCAGGCCTCCTAACAACGGGCAGAAGTGTCCAGACAACCCCCTGGATGAGGATTATCACAAACAGGTGGAGGACGCTCAAGAGTTTTAGAACTGGAGAGATGAACATGAGAAAGAGAGAGAGAGAAAAAAAAAACGATCTGAGAAATGTTTATGAATCTGGTACTTCAATTGGTGCTTCAAACCATCCATGAGTGTTTTTAGACTTTGGAACTCGGTGCCATATGAACAGGACTGTCTGTTGATCAGCCAACGTGATGAAGAGACAACTAGGTGCCATATGAACAGGACTGTCTGTTGATCAACGTGATGAAGAACACGAGGAACTGTTCTCGTCTTCATCTTAATCACAGTCTATAAGTCATGTCAGGTCTTTGTTTCTATGACATATCAAATCAAATTATATTCAAAGTCAAACTGTATGATGGATTTTTGACAAATATTTTTTCTGATAATAATTCTATAAATGTTTGGTTTAAAAGGGATAGCTTGGTGTAGCATCATAAAAAGGGAAAATTACTTTTCATGTTTTAGATTTGTTTTGTAAGTTTTTAGCTTGTTTCTGATTGGCCAAAAGGAGAGCACAGGGATTCTTAATTGGCTGAATGATCAGATCCAAATCTCCATGTTTTGAGTCACACCCTCCTAACCTATCAGAAGAGAGAGAGAGAGTGAGATCCCTGACCTATCAGAAGAGAGAGAGAGAGCGAGATCCCTGACCTATCAGAAGAGAGATAGAGAGACATCCCTGACCTATCAGAAGTGAGAGAGAGAGAGACATCCCTGACCTATCAGAAGTGAGAGAGAGAGACATCCCTGACCTATCAGAAGAGAGACAGAGAGAGATCCCTGACCTATCAGAAGAGAGAGACAGAGAAGATCCCTGACCTATCAGAAGAGAGAGACAGAGAAGATCCCTGACCTATCAGAAGCGAGAGACAGAGCGAGATCCCTGACCTATCAGAATCAGAAAGTGTCTTTGTGCTGTGGATATCACAGTTGTAACTGAGTGTAAAGGAGTCTTGTAACATCCAGAATCTACAGAGCGATGGGTTAGCATTCTGCTCATTGGTAGCTGTAATATTCAGGTTAGCATTCTGCTCATTGGTAGCTGTAATATTCAGGTTCCCATATTTGTTCCCATGTATGCTTATACGCTTGTTTATTTAGCATGCCGTTTTTCTTCTCCTTTACCCAATCGCCCCTCTTCCGTATAGATTCCTCCCTCCAGATCATTATCTCTGGTATAAAAAAAATAAAGCGTTATTTTTGTAGAGTATTTATTAAGCTGTAGATTTATGTCCCAAAATGTTGGGTGTCCATGATCGTTGTCGTTGATTGGTTTCTGACTAGATGCTAACTTGAGATGGGACCCGCACTCAAACGAAATCATCACGATTGGCTTAAATCGTTCATTGAGATTTTTCAGCCAAAAACTTGGATTGAGCCGCTCGTCTCAAGTTAGGATTCGGCCCAAAAAGAAAACAAGAATAGGAAATGTGTGAATACAGCTGTACGGGGAAAAAGATTGTGATATAAATGTTGAAATAAAAAATGTTTAAATAAAAAAACATGAAGTAAAATGTAAGAGATAATGTACTTCCTATATTTAATTTGTTGTTGTATTAGTTTTATCTGTCCATTTATAATGACGATCTGTTCATAACGTGGAGTAGCCAGATTATACAGTCAGTAAAAAGAGGAATAAGCAGAACACAACCTCTGAGATTATTATAGAATAGGACTATTATCAAGTTTGTTTTAGGAATTAGGATGACTTGTTATTGGGATGACTTGTTATTAGGATGACTGGTTATTGGGATGACTTGTTATTGGGATGACTGGTTATTAGGATGACTTGACTTGTTATTAGGATGACTTGTTATTAGGATGACTTGTTATTGGGATGACTTGTTATTAGTATGACTTGTCTTGTTATTGGGATGACTGGTTATTAGGATGACTTGTTATTAGGATGACTTGTTATTGGGATGACTTGTTATTGGGATGACTTGTGATTAGGATGACTTGTTATTAGGATGACTTGTTATTGGGATGACTTGTTATTAGGATGACTTGTTATTAGGATGACTTGTTATTAGGATGACTTGTTATTGGGATGACTTGTTATTGGGATGACTTGTTATTGGGATGACTTGTTATTAGGATGACTTGTTATTAGGATGACTTGTTATTGGGATGACTGGTTATTAGGATGACTTGTTATTGGGATGACTTGTTATTAGGATGACTTGTTATTGGGATGACTGGTTATTAGGATGACTTGTTATTGGGATGACTGGTTATTAGGATGACTTGTTATTAGGATGACTTGTCTTGTTATTAGGATGACTTTTTATTGGGATGACTGGTTATTAGGATGATTGGTTATTAGGATGACTTGTCTTGTTATTAGGATGACTTGTTATTAGGATGACTTGTTATTGGGATGACTTGTTATTAGGATTACTTGTTATTGGGATGACTTGTTATTGGGATGACTGGTTATTAGGATGACTTGTTATTGGGATGACTGGTTATTAGGATGACTTGTTATTAGGATGACTTGTTATTAGGATGACTTGTTATTGGGATGACTGGTTATTAGGATGACTTGTTATTGGGATGACTTGTTATTGGGATGACTTGTTATTGGGATGACTTGTTATTGGGATGACTTGTTATTAGGATGACTGGTTATTAGGATGACTTGTTATTGGGATGACTTGTTATTGGGATGACTTGTTATTAGGATGACTTGTTATTAGGATGACTTGTTATTAGGATGACTTGTTATTGGGATGACTGGTTATTAGGATGACTTGTTATTGGGATGACTTGTTATTAGGATGACTTGTTATTAGGATGACTTGTTATTGGGATGACTGGTTATTAGGATGACTGGTTATTAGGATGACTTGTTATTAGGATGACTTGTCTTGTTATTAGGATGACTTTTTATTGGGATGACTGGTTATTAGGATGATTGGTTATTAGGATGACTTGTCTTGTTATTAGGATGACTTGTTATTAGGATGACTTGTTATTGGGATGACTTGTTATTGGGATGACTTGTTATTAGGATGACTTGTTATTAGGATGATTGGTTATTAGGATGACTTGTTATTAGGATGACTTGTTATTGGGATGACTTGTTATTAGGATGACTTGTTATTAGGATGACTTGTTATTAGGATGACTTGTTATTAGGATGATTGGTTATTAGGATGACTTGTTATTAGGATGATTGGTTATTAGGATGACTTGTCTTGTTATTAGGATGACTTGTTATTAGGATGACTTGTTATTAGGATGACTTGTTATTAGGATGACTTGTTATTAGGATTACTTGTTATTGGGATGACTTGTTATTAGGATGACTTGTTATTGGGATGACTGGTTATTAGGATGACTTGTTATTAGGATGACTTGTCTTGTTATTAGGATGACTTGTTATTAGGATGACTTGTTATTATGATGACTTGTTATTTGGATGACTGGTTATTAGGATGACTGGTTATTAGGATGACTTGTTATTGGGATGACTTGTTATTGGGATGACTTGTTATTAGGATGACTTGTTATTAGGATGACTTGTTATTGGGAGGACTTGTTATTGGGATGACTTGTTATTGGGATGACTTGTTATTAGGATGACTTGTTATTAGGATGACTTGTTATTGGGATGACTTGTAATTAGGATGACTTG
>NC_088418.1:5569917-5632417 GCF_034236695.1 Oncorhynchus nerka | reverse complement strand
CATGATGTTTGTTTGGTCTATAGCAGAGTGATAGCATGATGTTTGGTCTATAGCAGAGTGATAGCATGATGTTTGGTCTATAGCAGAGTGATAGCATGATGTTTGTTTGGTCTATAGCAGAGTGATAGCATGATGTTTGGTCTATAGCAGAGTGATAGCATGATGTTTGGTCTATAGCAGAGTGATAGCATGATGTTTGGTCTATAGCAGAGTGATAGCATGATGTTTGTTTGGTCTATAGCAGAGTGATAGCATGATGTTTGGTCTATAGCAGAGTGATAGCATGATGTTTGGTCTATAGCAGAGTGATAGCATGATGTTTGGTCTATAGCAGAGCGATAGCATGATGTTTGGTCTATAGCAGAGTGATAGCATGATGTTTGGTCTATAGCAGAGTGATAGCATGATGTTTGGTCTATAGCAGAGTGATAGCATGATGTTTGTTTGGTCTATAGCAGAGTGATAGCATGATGTTTGGTCTATAGCAGAGTGATAGCATGATGTTTGGTCTATAGCAGAGTGATAGCATGATGTTTGGTCTATAGCAGAGTGATAGCATGATGTTTGTTTGGTCTATAGCAGAGTGATAGCATGATGTTTGGTCTATAGCAGAGTGATAGCATGATGTTTGGTCTATAGCAGAGTGATAGCATGATGTTTGGTCTATAGCAGAGCGATAGCATGATGTTTGGTCTATAGCAGAGCGATAGCATGATGTTTGTTTAGCCTACAGCAGAGCGATAGCATGATGTTTGTTTGGTCTATAGCAGAGCGATAGCATGATGTTTGGTCTACAGCAAAGCGATAGCATGATGTTTGTTTGGTCTATAGCAGAGCGATAGCATGATGTTTGTTTGGTCTACAGCAAAGCGATAGCATGATGTTTGTTTGACCTACAGCAGAGCGATAGCATGATGTTTGTTTGGTCTACAGCAAAGCGATAGCATGATGTTTGGTCTACAGCAAAGCGATAGCATGATGTTTGGCCTACAGCAGAGCGATAGCATGATGCTTGGTCTACAGCAAAGCGATAGCATGATGTTTGTTTGGCCTACAGCAGAGTGATAGAATGATGTTTGTTTGGCCGACAGCAAAGCGATAGCATGATGTTTGGTCTACAGCAAAGCGATAGCATGATGTTTGTTTGGTCTACAGCAAAGCGATAGCATGATGTTTGTTTAGCCTACAGCAGAGCGATAGCATGATGTTTGTTTGGCCTACAGCAGAGCGATAGCATGATGTTTGTTTAGCCTACAGCAGAGCGATAGCATGATGTTTGTTTAGCCTACAGCAGAGCGATAGCATGATGTTTGTTTAGCCTACAGCAGAGCGATAGCATGATGTTTGTTTGGCCTACAGCAGAGCGATAGTATGATGTTTGTTTGGTCTACAGCAGAGCGATAGTATGATGTTTGTTTGGTCTACAGCAGAGTGATAGCATGATGTTTGTTTAGCCTACAGCAGAGCGATAGTATGATGTTTGTTTGGTCTACAGCAGAGTGATAGCATGATGTTTGTTTGGCCTACAGCAGAGTGATAGTATGATGTTTGTTTGGTCTACAGCAGAGCGATAGTATGATGTTTGTTTGGTCTACAGCAGAGCGATAGCATGATGTTTGTTTAGCCTACAGCAGAGCGATAGTATGATGTTTGTTTGGTCTACAGCAGAGTGATAGCATGATGTTTGTTTGGCCTACAGCAGAGCGATAGTATGATGTTTGTTTGGTCTACAGCAGAGCATTCAGACATCTTTAAGATTGTTGTTGTCTTGTATCTGTTCAAGCAGCTACAGTTACTGTTGCAGTTGGTCGGGCAGCGGGGGGGGGGGGGGGGGGGGAGACACCAGCGATCATTATCTAATCACACTGTCTGTCTGAATGTCTGCTATACAGACATCAAGGTACTCCTTTTTACTTCAAACCGTCAAGCGCTAAGTGGCGACATGCACACACACACACACACAAACAGCTCCTTCCTAAGTAGGCCTATGTGTCTCTAAAGCAGACAGTAGGCCTATGTGTCTCTAAAGCAGACAGTAAACAACACAAACCTCCTTAGATTCCACCCAGCAGCACGTTAAAAAAAATGTGTCAATCACTTTAGCACATTTTTCAGTATGTTTTCAAAACTCGAAGTACAATACTCGAAACCGATAACGCTTGAAGGGCTTCATTCCAAAACACGATATTTTTCTTTTTCACGTTTTTTTTAAACAACATTTTGTAAAAGAGCTAGAGTTAAACTCATTAAAAAAAAAGAAACGTCCTCTCACTGTCAACTGCGTTTATTTTCAGCAAACTTAACTTTTTATGGCTGCAGGGGCAGTATTGAGTAGCTTGGATGAAAAGGTGCCCATTGTAAATGGCCAGCTCCTCAGTCTCAGTTGTTAATATATGCATATTATTATTAGTATATAACACTCTAAAGTTTCCAAAAACTGTCAAAATATTGTCTGTGAGTATAACAGAACTGATATTGCAGGCGAAACCCTGAGGAAAATCAAAGCAGGAAGTTGCTTTGATTATGAAAACTCCATGTTCCATAGCCTCTCTTTGCTCCATCCTTTTCCTATCGCTTCCTCAAGGTGTCAACAGTCTTCTGACATAGTTTCAGGCTTTTATTTTGAACAATGAGCCAGAACGATAACATCGCGTCAAGTGGTCACCAGTTTTGCTCGCGCATCAGAGTTTGGATAGGTATTGCTTTTCCCTCTCCTACTGTGAAAGACATTTGCTGTTGATATACTGTATTATCGATTATATATTTTAAAAACAACCTGAATATTGATTATAAAAATGTTTGACATGTTTCTGTGGACATTATGGAAACTATTTGGAATTTGTCTGCGTTGTCGTGACCGCTCTTTCCTGTGGATTTCTGAGCATAACGCGACAAACAAACTGAGGTATTTTGGATCTAAAAATAATCTTTATGGAACAAAAGGAACGTTTGTTGTGTAACTGGGAGTCTCGTGAGTGAAAACATCTGAAGATCATCAAAGGTAAACGATTAATTTGATTGCTTTTCTGATTTTCGTGACCGAGCTACCTGATGCTTACATTTACATTTACATTTAAGTCATTTAGCAGACGCTCTTATCCAGAGCGACTTACAAATTGGTGCATTCACCTTATGACCTCCAGTGGAACAGTAGTGCATCTAAATCTTTTCAGGGGGAGGGGGGGTGAGAGGGATTACTTTATCCTATCCTAGGTATTCCTTAAAGAGGTGGGGTTTCAGGTGTCTCCGGAAGGTGGTGATTGACTCCGCTGTCCTGGCGTCGTGAGGGAGTTTGTTCCACCATTGGGGGGCCAGAGCAGCGAACAGTTTTGACTGGGCTGAGCGGTAACTGTACTTCCTCAGTGGTAGGGAGGCGAGCAGGCCAGAGGTGGATGAACGCAGTGCCCTTGTTTGGGTGTAGGGCCTGATCAGAGCCTGGAGGTACTGAGGTGCCGTTCCCCTCACAGCTCCGTAGGCAAGCACCATGGTCTTGTAGCGGATGCGAGCTTCAACTGGAAGCCAGTGGAGGGAGCGGAGGAGCGGGGTGACGTGAGAGAACTTGGGAAGGTTGAACACCAGACGGGCTGCGGCGTTCTGGATGAGTTGTAGGGGTTTAATGGCACAGGCAGGGAGCCCAGCCAACAGCGAGTTGCAGTAATCCAGACGGGAGATGACAAGTGCCTGGATTAGGACCTGCGCCGCTTCCTGTGTGAGGCAGGGTCGTACTCTGCGGATGTTGTAGAGCATGAACCTACAGGAACGGGCCACCGCCTTGATGTTAGTTGAGAACGACAGGGTGTTGTCCAGGATCACGCCAAGGTTCTTAGCGCTCTGGGAGGAGGACACAATGGAGTTGATGCTAAGTGTACTTAACGTTTTATCGTGCGATCGATAAACTTACACAAACGCTTGGATTGCTTTCGATGTAATGTTTGTGAAACTCACAAGACAATACAGACACATTACCATAACTCTGTTTATACAAGAGTCTCAGTTGTGAAGCTTGCATCTAATTGTTGTATAAAATTAATGAGTAAAGATGAAACTATTTGTGAAATTATCTAATGAGATTATAAACTGTTAAATGAAGGAAACTCCAATTCCCTTTGGAGTTTAACTAAGTCATAGGCACAGACATTGATCTGGCGTCATGGGACAGCCTTCTCTGCTGTTACGAATATAACCCCCACCTGAAGGATTTCCCTTTTAGACCAGTTTACCTCGATAACCGAGAGGGCTAAGGTTTGAGTAGAGACCATAAAACTGACTATAAGCTAAGGTTGTAATGGTTGTTGAAACTCTGAGACTATCGATACCGACAGAATAAGAGCAAATCTTTGATACTAATTACTAGTCTGCAGCTATGGAATGAGACTAACGTGAGGTAAAGAATAATTCATTAATTAGAAGACTAATTGATCAGATATTAAAATATCTGAAGAGTTATATTAGTTCAATTATAACTTTGTAATCTGAATATTTTCCTTGGTGCCTAGTGAATTACATTGACATGATTAGAATAATCATGTAATAATAATTACAGAGAATTGATTTGATAAAATAATGATGTCAATGACACTGTCCATGTCAGAGACGCAAACTCGGTCTCAACCTTTAAGTCTTTATTGAAGACTCATCTCTTCAAGTAGGTCCTATGATTGAGTGTAGTCTGGCCCAGGAGTGTGAATGTGAACGGAAAGGCACTGGAGCAATGAACCGCCCTTGCTGTCTCAAGCCTGGCCGGTTCCTCTCTCTCCACTGGGATTCACTGCCTCTAACCCTATTACAGGGGCTGAGTCACTGGCTTACTGGTGCTCTTTCATGCCATCCCTAGGAAGGGTGCGTCACTTGAGAGGGTTGAGTCACTGATGTTATCTTCCTGTCTGGGTTGGCTCCCCCCTTGGGTTGTGCCGTGGCGGAGATCTTTGTGGGCTATACTCAGCCTTGTCTCAGGATGGTAAGTTGGTGGTTGAAGATATCCCTCTAGTGGTGTGGGGGCTGTGCTTTGGCAAAGTGGGTGAAGTTATATCCTGCCTGTTTGGCCCTGTCCGGGGTTATTGTCTCCCGACCCCTCCTGTCTCAGCCTCCAGTATTTATGCTGCAGTAGTTTATGTGTCGGGGGGCTAGGGTCAGTCTGTTATATCTGGAGTATTTCTCCTGTCTTATGCGGTGTCCTGTGTGAATTTAAGTTTGCTCTCTCTAATTCATTCTTTCTCTCTTCCTTCCTTTCTTTCTCTCGGAGGACCTGACCATGCCTCAGGACTACCTGGCCTGATGTCTCCTTGCTGTCCCCAGTCCACCTGGTCGTGCTGCTGCTCCAGTTTCAACTGTTCTGCCTGCGGCTATGGAACCCTGACCTGTTCACCGGATGTGCTTCCTGTCCCTGACCTGCTGCTTTGACTCTCTAGAGACAGCAGGAGCGGTAGAGATACTCTGAATGATTTCTGGGATCACAAATTCTTATTTATAATGATGGCCTACCAAAAGGCAAAAGGCTTCCTGCGGGGATTAAAAATGTTAAAAAATATAGGACAAAAAACACATAGAGACCACATCACAACAAGAGAGATAACACAACATAAAGACAGACCTAAGGCAACAACATAGCAAGGCAGCAACACATGACAACACAGCATGGTAGCAACATGACAACAACATGGTAGCAACACAACATGGCAGCAGAACAACATGGTAGCAGCACAAAATGTGGTACAAACATTATTGGGCACAGACAACAACACAAAAGGCAAGAAGGCAGAGACATCAATACATCACACGAAGCAGCCACAACTGGCCAACGCCTCGCAAAGACACCTATTGGTAGATGGCTACAAAATTAAATTAAAAGCAGACATTGAAGATACAGGCGTCCTTCCTAACTCAGTTGTCGGAGAGAAAAGAAACCGCTCAGGGATTTTCACCATGAGGCCAATGGTGACTTTAAAAAAGTGACCGAGGTTAATGGCTGTGATAGGAGAAAACTGAGAATGGATCAACAACATTGTAGTTACAATACTAAACTACATGACAGAGTGAAAAAAAATAAAGCACAGAATACATTTTTTCCAAAACATGCTGGCAATAAGGCACTAAAGTAAAACTTCAGAAATGAACGTAATGTCCTGAATACAAAGTGTAATGTTTGGGGAGAATCCAACATCAATCCAACATCACTGAGTACCACTCCCAATGTTTTCAAGCATGGTGGTGGCTGCATCGTGTTATGGGTATGCTTGCCATCGACAACTACTAGGGAGATTTTTGGGATAAAAAAAGGAATGGAAAGAGCACTGGCAAAATCCTAGAAAACCTGGTTCAGTCTGTTTCCACCAGACATTTACATCATTTTACATTTAAGTCATTTAGCAGACGCTCTTATCCAGAGCGACTTACAAATTGGTGCATTCACCTTATGACATCCAGTGGAACAGCCACTTTACAATAGTGCATCTAAATCTTTTAAGGGGGGGTGAGAAGGATTACTTTATCCTATCCTAGGTATTCCTTAAAGAGGTGGGGTTTCAGGTGTCTCCGGAAGGTGGTGATTGACTCCGCTGTCCTGGCGTCGTGAGGGAGTTTGTTCCACCATTGGGGGGCCAGAGCAGCGAACAGTTTTGACTGGGCTGAGCGGGAACTGTACTTCCTCAGTGGTAGGGAGGCGAGCAGGCCAGAGGTGGATGAACGCAGTGCCCTTGTTTGGGTGTAGGGCCTGATCAGAGCCTGGAGGTACTGAGGTGCCGTTCCCCTCACAGCTCCGTAGGCAAGCACCATGGTCTTGTAGCGGATGCGAGCTTCAACTGGAAGCCAGTGGAGAGAGCGGAGGAGCGGGGTGACGTGAGAGAACTTGGGAAGGTTGAACACCAGACACAATGGAGTTGTCAACCGTGATGGCGAGATCATGGAACGGGCAGTCCTTCCCCGGGAGGAAGAGCAGCTCCGTCTTGCCGAGGTTCAGCTTGAGGTGGTGATCCGTCATCCACACTGATATGTCTGCCAGACATGCAGAGATGTGATTCGCCACCTGGTCATCAGAAGGGGGAAAGGAGAAGATTAATTGTGTGTCGTCTGCATAGCAATGATAGGAGAGACCATGTGAGGTTATGACAGAGCCAAGTGACTTGGTGTATAGCGAGAATAGGAGAGGGCCTAGAACAGAGCCCTGGGGGACACCAGTGGTGAGAGCACGTGGTGAGGAGACAGATTCTCGCCACGCCACCTGGTAGGAGCGACCTGTCAGGTAGGACGCAATCCAAGCGTGGGCCGCGCCGGAGATGCCCAACTCGGAGAGGGTGGAGAGGAGGATCTGATGGTTCACAGTATCGAAGGCAGCCGATAGGTCTAGAAGGATGAGAGCAGAGGAGAGAGAGTTAGCTTTAGCAGTGCGGAGCGCCTCCGTGATACAGAGAAGAGCAGTCTCAGTTGAATGACTAGTCTTGAAACCTGACTGATTTGGATCAAGAAGGTCATTCTGAGAGAGATAGCGGGAGAGCTGGCCAAGGACGGCACGTTCAAGAGTTTTGGAGAAGAAAAGAAAGAAGGGATACTGGTCTGTAGTTGTTGACATCGGAGGGATCGAGTGTAGGTTTTTTCAGAAGGGGTGCAACTCTCGCTCTCTTGAAGACGGAAGGGACGTAGCCAGCGGTCAGGGATGAGTTGATGAGCGAGGTGAGGTAAGGGAGAAGGTCTCCGGAAATGGTCTGGAGAAGAGAGGAGGGGATAGGGTCAAGCGGGCAGGTTGTTGGGCGGCCGGCCGTCACAAGATGCGAGATTTCATCTGGAGGGAGAGGGGAGAAAGAGGTCAGAGCACAGGGTAGGGCAGTGTGAGCAGAACCAGCGGTGTCGTTTGACTTAGCAAACGAGGATCGGATGTCGTCGACCTTCTTTTCAAAATGGTTGACGAAGTCATCTGCAGAGAGGGGGAGGGGGGAGGGGGAGGAGGATTCAGGAGGGAGGAGAAGGTGGCAAAGAGCTTCCTAGGGTTAGAGGCAGATGCTTGGAATTTAGAGTGGTAGAAAGTGGCTTTAGCAGCAGAGACAGAAGAGGAAAATGTAGAGAGGAGGGAGTGAAAGGATGCCAGGTCCGCAGGGAGGCGAGTTTTCCTCCATTTCCGCTCGGCTGCCCGGAGCCCTGTTCTGTGAGCTCGCAATGAGTCGTCGAGCCACGGAGCGGGAGGGGAGGACCGAGCCGGCCTGGAGGATAGGGGACATAGAGAGTCAAAGGATGCAGAAAGGGAGGAGAGGAGGGTTGAGGAGGCAGAATCAGGAGATAGGCTGGAGAAGGTTTGAGCAGAGGGAAGAGATGATAGGATGGAAGAGGAGAGAGTAGCGGGGGAGAGAGAGCGAAGGTTGGGACGGCGCGATACCATCCGAGTAGGTGTAGTGTGGGAAGTGTTGGATGAGAGCGAGAGGGAAAAGGATACAAGGTAGTGGTCGGAGACTTGGAGGGGAGTTGCAATGAGGTTAGTGGAAGAACAGCATCTAGTAAAGATGAGGTCGAGCGTATTGCCTGCCTTGTGAGTAGGGGGGGAAGGTGAGAGGGTGAGGTCAAAAGAGGAGAGGAGTGGAAAGAAGGAGGCAGAGAGGAATGAGTCAAAGGTAGGCGTGGGGAGGTTAAAGTCGCCCAGAACTGTGAGAGGTGAGCCGTCAGGAAAGGAGCTTATCAAGGCATCAAGCTCATTGATGAACTCTCCGAGGGAACCTGGAGGGCGATAAATGATAAGGATGTTAAGCTTGAAAGGGCTGGTAACTGTGACAGCATGGAATTCAAAGGAGGCGATAGACAGATGGGTAAGGGGAGAAAGAGAGAATGACCACTTGGGAGAGATGAGGATCCCGGTGCCACCACCCCGCTGACCAGAAGCTCTCGGGGTGTACGAGAACACGTGGGCGGACGAAGAGAGAGCAGTAGGAGTAGCAGTGTTATCTGTGGTGATCCATGTTTCCGTCAGTGCCAAGAAGTCGAGGGACTGGAGGGAGGCATAGGCTGAGATGAACTCTGCCTTGTTGGCCGCAGATCGGCAGTTCCAGAGGCTACCGGAGACCTGGAACTCCACGTGGGTCGTGCGCGCTGGGACCACCAGATTAGGGAGGCCGCGGCCACGCGGTGTGGAGCGTTTGTATGGTCTGTGCAGAGAGGAGAGTACAGGGATAGACAGACACATAGTTGACAGGCTACAGAAGAGGCTACACTAATGCAAAGGAGATTGGAATGACAAGTGGACTACACGTCTCGAATGTTCAGAAAGTTAAGCTTACGTAGCAAGAATCTTATTGACTAAAATGATTAAAATGATACAGTACTGCTGAAGTAGGCTAGCTGGCAGTGGCTGCGTTGTTGACTTTGTAGGCTGGCTGGCAGTGGCTGCGTTGTTGACACTACACTAATCAAGTCGTTCCGTTGAGTGTAATAGTTTCTACAGTGCTGCTATTCGGGGGCTAGCTGGCTAGCTAGCAGTGTTGATTACGTTACGTTGCGTTAAAAGAACGACAATAGCTGGCTAGCTAACCTAGAAAATCGCTCTAGACTACACAATTATCTTTGATACAAAGACGGCTATGTAGCTAGCTATGTAGCTAGCTACGATCAAACAAATCAAACCGTTGTACTGAACTGAAATGAAATGAAAATGTGATACTACCTGTGGAGCGAAGCGGAATGCGACCGGGAGATTAATGCATTTGGGAGATTAATGCATTTTTCACCAGGACAATAACCTACAACACAAGGCCAAATGAGTTGCTTACCAAGATGACATTGAATGTTCCTGAGTGGCCTAGTAACAGTTTGGACTCAAATCGTCTTAAAAGTTTGACTACTTTGAAGAATCTAATTTGTGAAACAGATTTTTGGTTACTATAAGATTCCATGTGTGTTATTTCACAGTTTAGATATATTCTACAATGTATAAAATAGTGAAAATAAAGAAAAACCCTTGAATGAGTAGATGTGTCCAAACTTTTGACTGGTAATGTATAGTTGATTTTTCCCTTCACAGGAACTAATGGTCCCAAACCATTAAAAACAGCCCTCAACCATTATTCGTCCTCCACCAAACTTTACAGTTGGCACTATTCATTCGGGCAGGTAGCGTTCTCATGGCATCCGCCAAACCCAGATTCATCCGTTGGACTGCTAGATGGTGAAGGGTTAAATCATCACATCAGAGAACCCGTATCCACTGCTCCGGAGTCCAATGGCAGCGAGCTTTACACCACTCCAGACAATTCTTGACATTGCGCATGGTGATCTTAGGCTTGTGTGCGGCTGCTTGCTAGCTAGCTAATTTGTTCTGGGAAATAAACATTGGGTTGTTATTTTACCTGAAATGCACAAGATCCTCTATTCCTACGATTAATCCACAGATAAAAGGGTAAACCTAGTTAGTTTAAACCTAGTTAGTTTCTAGTAATCTCTTCTCCTTCAGGCTTCTTCTTCTTTGGACTATGTGGCGGTTGGCAACCAACTTTAAGGTGCATTACCACCACCAACTGGACTGGAGGACCTCAGTTCATTTTTCTATCACCCACGCGGGTACAGTGGTCTAGAGGAGATCTGCATGGAGGAATGGGCCAAAATACCAGCAACAGTGTGTGAAAACCTTGTGAAGACATACAGAAAACGTTTGACCTCTGTCATTGCCAACAAAGGGCATATAACAGTATTGAGATAAACTTTTGTTGTTGACCTAATACTTATTTTCCACCATAATTTGCAAATAAATTCATTAAAAAATCCTACAATGTGATTTTCTGGAGAAAAAAAAACATTTTTGTCTGTCATAGTTGAAGTGTACCTATGATGAAAATTACAGGCCTCATCTTTTTAAGTGGGAGAACTTGCACAATTGGTGGCTGACTAAATACTTTTTTGCCCCACCGTAAACTCCCCATAGCAACATAATCCCCCCCCATAGCAACATAAACACCCCATAGCAACATAACCCCCCCCCATAGCAACATAAACACCCCATAGCAACATAACCCCCCCATAGCAACATAAACACCCCATAGCAACTGTATATGCTCCTAAAAACCAATGAGGAGATGGGAGAGGCGGGACTTGCAAATAGAACCAAGTTCTATTTTTAGCGCCTGACTACGCAGATGCTCATTGGCTACGCCGATGCTCATTGGCTACGCCGATGCTCATTGGCTACGCCGATGCTCATTGACTACGCAGATGCTCATTGACTACGCAGATGCTCATTGACTACGCAGATGCTCATTGGCTACGCAGATGCTCATTGGCTACACCGATGCTCATTGGCTACACCGATGCTCATTGGCTACACCGATGCTCATTGGCTACACCGATGCTCATTGGCTACACCGATGCTCATTGGCTAGGCAGATGCTCATTGACTACACCAATGCTCATTGGCTACACCGATGCTCATTGGCTACACCGATGCTCATTGGCTACACCGATGCTCATTGGCTAGGCAGATGCTCATTGGCTACACAGATGCTCATTGACTACGCCGATGCTCATTGGCTACACAGATGCTCATTGACTACACCGATGCTCATTGGCTAGGCAGATGCTCATTGGCTACACAGATGCTCATTGGCTAGGCAGATGCTCATTGGCTACACAGATGCTCATTGACTACACCGATGCTCATTGGCTAGGCAGATGCTCATTGGCTACACAGATGCTCATTGACTACACCGATGCTCATTGACTACGCCGATGCTCATTAGCTACACAGATGCTCATTGACTACACCGATGCTCATTGACTACACAGATGCTCATTGGCTACACAGATGCTCATTGGCTAGGCAGATGCTCATTGACTACACCGATGCTCATTGACTACACAGATGCTCATTGGCTACACCGATGCTCATTGACGCACGCAAGCAGTTTGGATTTAACAATTGATCAACCACATACACGTGTAAATTTATTTTGCAATGCTTGCGCACGTAACGCAATGTGGTCAGCATGTTAGAGGAGATGTATTTTTTCCCAAAACAATTCAACTTCGTCCCCTCAGAGGCATCAGTATGGACATTAGACCGGTGGTTATTTGACTTCTGGTCTGATGAGTCCAAATTTGAGATTTTTTTGGATTCCAACCGACAGTAATCTCTGCATGTGTGGTTCAGAGGCATCAGTATGGTCCTAAAACAAATTACATGTACAAGGTGGAGCGGTGTGGAAAGGTGTGCAGACACTAACAGTTTGAAGCCAACACATGACGCAATACTTGGCTGTAACGCTCGTCGATGGGAGAGAGAGAGAGAGAGAGAGAGGAGGACCAAGGTGCAGCGTAGTAAGTATTCATATTCTCTTTTGAATGAAAACGAATACTCGCACAAAAACAACAAAACACGAGAACGAAACGAAAACAGTCCTGAACGTTGAAATACAAACACAGAACAGAAAATAAACACCCCACATAAACACAGGTGGAAAATGCCAGGCTACCTAAGTATGATTCTCAATCAGAGACAACTAACGACACCTGCCTCTGATTGAGAACCATACCAGGCCAAACGCAAAAAAACACAACACAACTCACGCCCTGACCATACTAAAACACAAAGACATAACAAAAGAACTAAGGTCAGAACATGACATTGGCTGTGCCATCACACAGTTCCACGGCAGGTGCGGGCAATAAACCAGGATATAGCCTACTATTGTACACGATTCTCCCTGTTATAATTAAATGTACACTAATCTTCCAACGTTACCATTGGTTGATGAACTTGAATATGGCAACTTTCAGGATGAATCAAACCAACTTTTTAAATGTTTTTTTTATCCATCAATATAAATGTAATTTAAATGTAATATAAATGTAATTTAAATGTAATTTAAATGTAATATAAATGTAATTTAAATGTAATTTAAAAGCTTTCTAAACCCTGTTTGTTATTGGTTCATAAATACTTGACTAAATAATCTACAAGATCAGAGTATTTTTAAATCTACCAATCGGTGCTGAAACAGAGACGAATATGCGTATATTTAGATATTTATCTTCTAATTAAAAGGTACACCGCACTTAAAGGGATGGCTTAAGATAAAACTACTGAAAACTAGCAGAGGACCTCTTACCATGAGTCAACTCAGCGACCCAGCCCCCCAGCCTACCCAGCAGTCCACCCAGGGACGCAGCCCCCCAGCCTACCCAGCAGTCCACCCAGGGACGCAGCCCCCCAGCCTACCCAGCAGTCCACCCAGGGACGCAGCCCCCCAGCCTACCCAGTAGTCCACCCAGGGACGCAGCCCCCCAGCCTACCCAGCAGTCCACCCAGGGACCCAGTCCCCCAGCGGTCCACCCAGGGACGCAGCCCCCCAGCAGTCCACCCAGGGACCCAGTCCCCCAGCGGTCCACCCGGGGACCCAGTCCCCAGCGGTCCACCCAGGGACGCAGCCCCCAGCGGTCCACCCAGGGACCCAGTCCCCAGCAGTCCACCCAGGGACCCAGTCCCCCAGCAGTCCACCCAGGGACGCAGCCCCCAGCAGTCCACCCAGAGACGCAGCCCCCCAGCAGTCCACCCAGGGACGCAGCCCCCAGCAGTCCAACCAGGGACGCAGCCCCCAGCAGTCCACCCAGGGACGCAGCCCCCAGCAGTCCACCCAGGGACCCAGTCCCCCAGCAGTCCACCCAGGGACCCAGTCCCCCAGCAGTCCACCCAGGGACCCAGTCCCCCAGAAGTCCACCCAGGGACGCAGCTCCCCAGCGGTCCACCCAGGGACCCAGCCCCCAGCGGTCCACCCAGGGACCCAGTCCCCCAGCGGTCCACCCAGGGACCCAGTCCCCCAGCAGTCCACCCAGGGACGCAGCCCCCAGCAGTCCACCCAGGGACGCAGCCCCCAGCAGTCCACCCAGGGACCCAGTCCCCCAGCGGTCCACCCAGGGACGCAGCCCCCAAGCAGTCCACCCAGGGACCCAGTCCCCCAGCAGTCCACCCAGGGACCCAGTCCCCCAGCAGTCCACCCAGGGACCCAGTCCCCCAGCGGTCCACCCAGGGACCCAGTCCCCCAGCTGTCCACCCAGGGACGCAGCCACCCAGCAGTCCACCCAGGGACGCAGCCCCCAGCAGTCCACCCAGGGACCCAGTCCCCAGCGGTCCACCCAGGGACCCAGTCCCCCAGCGGTCCACCCAGGGACGCAGTCCCCCAGCGGTCCACCCAGGGACCCAGTCCCCCAGCGGTCCAGCCAGGGACGCAGCCCCCAAGCAGTCCACCCAGGGACCCAGTCCCCAGCAGTCCACCCAGGGACCCAGTCCCCCAGCAGTCCACCCAGGGACCCAGTCCCCCAGCGGTCCACCCAGGGACCCAGTCCCCCAGCTGTCCACCCAGGGACGCAGCCCCCCAGCAGTCCACCCAGGGACCCAGTCCCCCAGCGGTCCACCCAGGGACCCAGTCCCCAGCGGTCCACCCAGGGCCGCAGCCCCCAGCAGTCCACCCAGGGACCCAGTCCCCCAGCAGTCCACCCAGGGACGCAGCCCCCAGCAGTCCACCCAGGGACCCAGTCCCCCAGCGGTCCACCCAGGGACGCAGCCCCCAAGCAGTCCACCCAGGGACCCAGCCCCCAGCAGTCCACCCAGGGACCCAGCCCCAGCAGTCCACCCAGGGACCCAGTCCCCCAGCAGTCCACCCAGGGACCCAGTCCCCCAGCGGTCCACCCAGGGACCCAGTCCCCCAGCTGTCCACCCAGGGAAGCAGCCCCCAGCAGTCCACCCAGGGACGCAGCCCCCAGCAGTCCACCCAGGGACGCAGCCCCCAGCAGTCCACCCAGGGACCCAGTCCCCCAGCAGTCCACCCAGGGACCCAGCCCCCAGCAGTCCACCCAGGGACCCAGTCCCCCAGCAGTCCACCCAGGGACCCAGTCCCCCAGCAGTCCACCCAGGGACCCAGCCCCCCAGCCTACACAGCAGTCCACCCAGGGACCCAGCCCCCAGCCTACACAGCAGTCCACCCAGGGACCCAGCCCCCAGCCTACACAGCAGTCCACCCAGGGAGCCAGCCCCCCAGCCTACCCAGCAGTAGGCCCAGGGAGGGAGGGCTTCCTACCATGAGTTGTCTCATCGAGCCAGCCACCCAGCCTACCTAGCAGTCCGCCCAGGGACCCAGCCCCCCAGCCTACACAGCAGTCCACTCAGGGAGGCAATGCCCGACTGTCCCTCCCGGACAAGTATGACGGAACTACATCTAAATGCCGTGGCTTCCTACTCCAGTGCTCCCCGTATTTCGTCCATCAGATGGGAGCCCCCACCACCGACAGGTCCAAGATTGCCACAGTGTTTTCCCTGCTGACCGGGAGGGTGTTTGGGAGAGGGGAAGAGCTGGGTTCCTATTGCGGCCAGGAGGGGGACCAGCTTCAGCGGTATCCGGTGCATCCCAACCCCGGGTCCACTAGAGCAGAGGGGCGGCTCCATGATCGTCCGTCTCCCAGGGTAGGTGTGGGTATTCCATCATCATCATCATTTTCACTGGCTGGCTGTCCCTCAGGTGCCCCTCAGGTATTGTCTCTACTGCTCTAGTGGACTCCGGTGCTACGGGGAATTTCATCAACCCTAGCCTTTTCCCTGAACATCACCTCGTACCCGCTCTCCTTTCCCTTTCCGGTCCAAGCCCTGGATAATCGACCGTTGGGATCAGGCACAATCACGCACATCACAGCACCACTCACCCTCACCGTGGGACCCATGCGCCAAGAAAGCCACTGCCAGGACCCGGTTCCTTCCCTGGGCGGAGTACGGCCAGAACTCACTTCATCACTCCTCCACCGGGCTGATATCCCTGTGCGTAATGGGATATCAGCCGGACCTGGCCCCGTGGACCCCGAGCCAGACCGAAGCCCCTGCGGTGGACGAGGGGTTCCACAGCCAGAAGGAGCAGGTGGACCACCACCGCAGTGAGGCTCCATCCTAGTGACCACATCTGGCTCTCCACCGGGAACATCCCGCTCTCCACCGGGAACATCCTGCTCTCCACTGGGAACATCCTGCTCTACATACTATATATATATATATATACACACTACCCTGCTCATTACACACACCTGGTCCTCATCATTACACACATCTGGAGCTCATCATTACACACACCTGGTTCTCATCATTACACACATCTGGTCGTCATCATTACACACATCTGGTCCTCATCATTACACACACCTGGTTCTCATCATTACACACACCTGGTCCTCATCATTACACACATCTGGAGCTCATCATTACACACACCTGGTCCTCATTACACTACACACTTCCCTGAACACTACATACTACATACTACCCTACACACTACCCTGCACACTACATACAACACTTCCCTGCACACTACACACTACCCTGTATACAGCCTCGTTATTGTTATTCTCATTGTTGTTATTATTACTTTTTATTTTAGTCTACTTGGTAAATATTTTCTTCTTCTTGAACTGCACTGTTGGTTTCAGTCAGCATTTCACGGTAAAGTCTACACTGTTGGTTAAGGGCTTGTCAGTCAGCATTTCACTGTAAGGTCTACACTGTTGGTTAAGAGCTTGTCAGTCAGCATTTCACGGTAAAGTCTACACTTGTTGTATTCAGTATTTCACGGTAAAGTCTACACTTGTTGTATTCAGTATTTCACGGTAAAGTCTACACTTGTTGTATTCAGCATTTCACGGTAAAGTCTACACTTGTTGTATTCAGCATTTCACGGTAAAGTCTACACTTGTTGTATTCAGCATTTCACGGTAAAGGCTACACTGTTGTTCGGCGCATGTGGCAAATAACGTTTGATTTGATTTGATTACACTACACACTACATACTACACACTACCCTCCACACTACCCTGCTCACGACACAGATTACACTACACACTACATAATACACTACACACTACATACTACACTACATACTACACTACATACTACACTACACACTACACTACACACTACATACTACATACTACACTACACACTACCCTCCACACTACCCTGCTCACGACACAGATTACACTACACACTACACACTACATACTACATACTACACTACACACTACACTACACACTACATATTACCCTCCACACTACCCTGCCCACGACACAGATTACACTACACACTACATACTACCCTCCACACTACCCTGCTCGCGACACAGATTACACTACACACTACATACTACCCTCCACACTACCCTGCCCGCGACACAGATTACACTACACACTACATACTACCCTCCACACTACCCTGCTCACGACACATATTACACTACACACTACATACTACCCTCCACACTACCCTGCCCACGACACATATTACACTACATACTACCCTCCACACTACCCTGCCCACGACACAGATTACACTACACACTACATACTACCCTCCACACTACCCTGCCCACGACACAGAATACACTACACACTACATACTACCCTCCACACTACCCTGCCCACGACACAGATTACACTACACACTACATACTACCCTCCACACTACCCTGCTCACGACACAGATTACACTACACACTACATACTACCCTCCACACTACCCTGCTCACGACACAGATTACACTACACACTACATACTACCCTACACACTACCCTGCTCACGACACAGATTACACTACATACTACCCTCCACACTACCCTGCTCACGACACAGATTACACTACACACTACATACTACCCTCCACACTACCCTGCTCACGACACATATTACACTACATACTACCCTCCACACTACCCTGTTCACGACACAGATTACACTACACACTACATACTACCCTCCACACTACCCTGCTCACGACACAGATTACACTACACACTAAATACTACCCTCCACACTACCCTGCTCACGACACAGATTACACTACACACTACATACTACCCTCCACACTACCCTGCTCACGACACAGATTACACTACACACTACATACTACCCTCCACACTACCCTGCCCACGACACATATTACACTACATACTACCCTCCACACTACCCTGCTCACGACACATATTACACTACATACTACCCTCCACACTACCCTGCTCACGACACAGATTACACTACACACTACATACTACCCTCCACACTACCCTGCCCACGACACAGATTACACTACACACTACATACTACCCTCCACACGACCCTGCCCACGACACAGATTACACTACACACTACATACTACCCTGCTCACTACCCTGCTCACGACACAGATTACACTACACACTACATACTACCCTCCACACGACCCTGCCCACGACACAGATTACACTACACACTACATACTACCCTCCACACTACCCTGCTCACGACACAGATTACACTACACACTACATACTACCCTCCACACTACCCTGCTCACGACACAGATTACACTACACACTACATACTACCCTCCACACTACCCTGCTCACGACACAGATTACACTACACACTACATACTACCCTCCACACTACCCTGCTCACGACACAGATTACACTACACACTACACTACATACTACCCTGCTCACGACACAGATTACACTACACACTACATACTACCCTCCACACTACCCTGCCCACGACACAGATTACACTACACACTACATACTACCCTCCACACTACCCTGCTCACGACACATATTACACTACACACTACATACTACCCTCCACACTACCCTGCCCACGACACAGATTACACTACACACTACATACTACCCTCCACACTACCCTGCCCACGACACAGATTACACTACACACTACATACTACCCTCCACACTACCCTGCTCACGACACAGATTACACTACACACTACATACTACCCTCCACACTACCCTGCCCACGACACAGATTACACTACACACTACATACTACCCTCCACACTACCCTGCTCACGACACAGATTACACTACACACTACATACTACCCTCCACACTACCCTGCCCACGACACAGATTACACTACACACTACATACTACCCTCCACACTACCCTGCCCACGACACATATTACACTACATACTACCCTCCACACTACCCTGCTCACGACACATATTACACTACATACTACCCTCCACACTACCCTGCTCAAGACACAGATTACACTACACACTACATACTACCCTCCACACGACCCTGCCCACGACACAGATTACACTACACACTACATACTACCCTCCACACTACCCTGCTCACGACACATATTACACTACACACTACATACTACCCTCCACACTACCCTGCTCACGACACAGATTACACTACACACTACATACTACCCTCCACACTACCCTGCTCACGACACAGATTACACTACACACTACCCTCCACACTACCCTGCCCACGACACAGATTACACTACACACTACATACTACCCTCCACACTACCCTGCCCACGACACAGATTACACTACACACTACATACTACCCTCCACACTACACTACACACTACATATTACATACTACACTACACACTACACTACACACTACATATTACATACTACACTACACACTACATATTACATACTACACTACACACTACCCTCCACACTACATACTACCCTCCACACTACACTCCACACTACATACTACACTACATACTACCCTCCACACTACACTACACACTACATACTACACTACATACTACCCTCCACACTACCCTCCACACTACATACTACATTACATACTACCCTCCACACTACCCTCCACACTACATACTACCCTCCACACTACCCTCCACACTACATACTACACTACCCTCCACACTACCCTCCACACTACATACTACCCTCCACACTACCCTCCACACTACATACTACACTACATACTACCCTCCACACTACATACTACACTACATACTACACTACATACTACACTACACACTACATACTACCCTCCACACTACCCTCCACACTACATACTACACTACATACTACACTACATACTACCCTCCACACTACATACTACCCTCCACACTACATACTACCCTCCACACTACCCTCCACACTACATACTACACTACATACTACACTACATACTACCCTCCACACTACATACTACCCTCCACACTACATACTACCCTCCACACTACATACTACCCTCCACACTACATACTACACTACATACTACCCTCCACACTACCCTCCACACTACATACTACACTACATACTACCCTCCACACTACACTACACACTACATACTACACTACATACTACCCTCCACACTACCCTCCACACTACATACTACATTACATACTACCCTCCACACTACCCTCCACACTACATACTACCCTCCACACTACCCTCCACACTACATACTACCCTCCACACTACCCTCCACACTACATACTACACTACATACTACCCTCCACACTACCCTCCACACTACATACTACACTACATACTACCCTCCACACTACACTACACACTACATACTACACTACATACTACCCTCCACACTACCCTCCACACTACATACTACATTACATACTACCCTCCACACTACCCTCCACACTACATACTACCCTCCACACTACCCTCCACACTACATACTACACTACATACTACCTCCACACTACCCTCCACATTACATACTACCTCCACACTACATACTACCCTCCACACTACATACTACCCTCCACACTACATACTACACTACATACTACCCTCCACACTACATACTACCCTCCACACTACATACTACCCTCCACACTACCCTCCACGCTACATACTACACTACATACTACATACTACCCTCCACACTACATACTACCCTCCACACTACATACTACCCTCCACACTACCCTCCACACTACATACTACACTACATACTACACTACATACTACCCTCCACACTACATACTACCCTCCACACTACATACTACCCTCCACACTACATACTACCTCCCACACTACATACTACACTACATACTACACTACATACTACACTACATACTACACTACATACTACCCTCCACACTACATACTACCCTCCACACTACATACTACCCTCCACACTACATACTACACTACATACTACCCTCCACACTACACTACACACTACATATTACATACTACACTACACACTACACTACACACTACATATTACATACTACACTACACACTACATATTACATACTACACTACACACTACCCTCCACACTACATACTACCCTCCACACTACCCTCCACACTACATACTACACTACATACTACCCTCCACACTATACTACCCTCACACACTACCCTCCACACTACCCTCCACACTACATACTACATTACATACTACCCTCCACACTACCCTCCACACTACATACTACATTCCACATACTACACCTCCACACCCTCCACACTACCCTCCACACTACATACTACCCTCCACACTACCCTCCACACTACACTACACTACATACTACCCTCCACACTACCCTCCACACTACATACTACCCTCCACACTACCCTCCACACTACATACTACACTACATACTACCCTCCACACTACATACTACACTACATACTACACTACATACTACTCCACACTACATACTACCCTCCACACTACCCTACTCATACCCTCCACACTACATACTACACTACATACTCCACACTACTACCCTCCACACTACATACTACCCTCCACACTACATACTACCCTCCACACTACATACTACCCTCCACACTACATACTACACCTACTACACTACATACTACCCTCCACACTACATACTACACTACATACTACCCTCCACACAGTACACTACACTACATACTACACTACATACTACTCCACAGTACACTACACTACCCTCCACACTACATACTACATTACACTACCCTCCACACTACCCCTCCACACTACATACTACCCTCCACACTACCCTCCCACACATACATCCACACTACCCTCCACACTACATACTACACTACATACTACCCTCCACACTACCCTCCACACTACATACTACACTACATACTACCCTCCACACTACACTACACACTACATACTACACTACATACTACCCTCCACACTACCTCCACACTACATACTACATTACATACTACCTCCACACTACCCTCCACACTACATACTACCCTCCACACTACCCTCCACACTACATACTACACTACATACTACCCTCCACACTACCCTCCACACTACATACTACCCTCCACACTACATACTACCCTCCACACTACCCTCCACACTACATACTACACTACATACTACCCTCCACACTACATACTACCCTCCACACTACATACTACCCTCCACACTACCCTCCACACTACATACTACACTACATACTACACTACATACTACCCACTACACTACATACTACCCTCCACACTACATACTACCCTCCACACTACATACCCTCCACACTACATACTACCCTCCACACTACATACTACACTACATACTACCCTCCACACTACATACTACCCTCCACACTACATACTACCCTCCACACTACATACTACACTACATACTACCCTCCACACTACATACTACCCTCCACACTACATACTACCCTCCACACTACATACTACCCTCCACACTACATACTACCCTCCACACTACATACTACCCTCCACACATACTACCCTCCACACTACATATTACCCTCCACACTACATACTACCCTCCCACACTACCCTGCCCACTACACAGATTACACTACACACTACATACTACCCTCCACACTACCCTGCCCACGACACAGATTACACTACACACTACATACTACCCTCCACACTACCCTGCTCACGACAAAGATTACACTACACACTACATACTACCCTCCACACTACCCTGCCCACGACACAGATTACACTACACACTACATACTATCCTCCACACTACCCTGCTCACGACACAGATTACACTACACACTACATACTACCCTCCACACTACCCTGCCCACGACACAGATTACACTACACACTACATACTACCCTCCACACTACCCTCCACACTACATACTACACTACATACTACACTACATACTACCCTCCACACTACATACTACCCTCCACACTACATACTACCCTCCACACTACATACTACCCTCCACACTACATACCACACTACATACTACACTACATACTACACTACATACTACCCTCCACACTACATACTACCCTCCACACTACATACTACCCTCCACAATACATACTACCCTCCACACTACATACTACCCTCCACACTACCCTGCTCACGACACATATTACACTACACACTACATACTACCCTCCACACTACCCTGCCCACGACACAGATTACACTACACACTACATACTACCCTCCACACTACCCTGCCCACGACACAGATTACACTACACACTACATACTACCCTCCACACTACCCTGCTCACGACAAAGATTACACTACACACTACATACTACCCTCCACACTACCCTGCCCACGACACAGATTACACTACACACTACATACTATCCTCCACACTACCCTGCTCACGACACAGATTACACTACACACTACATACTACCCTCCACACTACCCTGCCCACGACACAGATTACACTACACACTACATACTACCCTCCACACTACCCTCCACACTACATACTACACTACATACTACACTACATACTACCCTCCACACTACATACTACCCTCCACACTACATACTACCCTCCACACTACATACTACCCTCCACACTACATACTACACTACATACTACACTACATACTACCCTCCACACTACATACTACCCTCCACACTACATACTACCCTCCACACTACATACTACCCTCCACACTACATACTACACTACATACTACCCTCCACACTACACTACACACTACATACTACACTACATACTACCCTCCACACTACCCTCCACACTACATACTACATTACATACTACCCTCCACACTACCCTCCACACTACATACTACCCTCCACACTACCCTCCACACTACATACTACACTACCCTCCACACTACCCTCCACCCTACATACTACCCTCCACACTACCCTCCACACTACATACTACACTACATACTACCCTCCACACTACATACTACACTACATACTACACTACATACTACACTACACACTACATACTACCCTCCACACTACCCTCCACACTACATACTACACTACATACTACACTACATACTACCCTCCACACTACATACTACCCTCCACACTACCCTCCACACTACATACTACACTACATACTACCCTCCACACTACATACTACCCTCCACACTACATACTACCCTCCACACTACATACTACACTACATACTACCCTCCACACTACCCTCCACACTACATACTACACTACATACTACCCTCCACACTACACTACACACTACATACTACACTACATACTACCCTCCACACTACCCTCCACACTACATACTACATTACATACTACCCTCCACACTACCCTCCACACTACATACTACCCTCCACACTACCCTCCACACTACATACTACCCTCCACACTACCCTCCACACTACATACTACACTACATACTACCCTCCACACTACCCTCCACACTACATACTACACTACATACTACCCTCCACACTACACTACAGACTACATACTACACTACATACTACCCTCCACACTACATACTACATTACATACTACCCTCCACACTACCCTCCACACTACATACTACCCTCCACACTACCCTCCACACTACATACTACACTACATACTACCCTCCACACTACCCTCCACACTACATACTACCCTCCACACTACATACTACCCTCCACACTACATACTACCCTCCACACTACATACTACCCTCCACACTACATACTACCCTCCACACTACCCTCCACACTACATACTACACTACATACTACACTACATACTACCCTCCACACTACATACTACCCTCCACACTACATACTACCCTCCACACTACATACTACCCTCCACACTACATACTACACTACATACTACCCTCCACACTACATACTACCCTCCACACTACATACTACCCTCCACACTACCCTCCACACTACATACTACACTACATACTACACTACATACTACCCTCCACACTACATACTACCCTCCACACTACATACTACCCTCCACACTACATACTACCCTCCACACTACATACTACCCTCCACACTACCCTGCTCACGACACATATTACACTACACACTACATACTACCCTCCACACTACCCTGCCCACGACACAGATTACACTACACACTACATACTACCCTCCACACTACCCTGCCCACGACACAGATTACACTACACACTACATACTACCCTCCACACTACCCTGCTCACGACACAGATTACACTACACACTACATACTACCCTCCACACTACCCTGCCCACGACACAGATTACACTACACACTACATACTACCCTCCACACTACCCTGCTCACGACACAGATTACACTACACACTACATACTACCCTCCACACTACCCTGCCCACGACACAGATTACACTACACACTACATACTACCCTCCACACTACCCTCCACACTACATACTACACTACATACTACACTACATACTACCCTCCACACTACATACTACCCTCCACACTACATACTACCCTCCACACTACATACTACACTACATACTACACTACATACTACACTACATACTACCCTCCACACTACATACTACCCTCCACACTACATACTACCCTCCACACTACATACTACCCTCCACACTACATACTACCCTCCACACTACATACTACCCTCCACAATACATACTACCCTCCACACTACATACTACCCTCCACACTACCCTGCTCACGACACATATTACACTACACACTACATACTACCCTCCACACTACCCTGCCCACGACACAGATTACACTACACACTACATACTACCCTCCACACTACCCTGCCCACGACACAGATTACACTACACACTACATACTACCCTCCACACTACCCTGCTCACGACAAAGATTACACTATACACTACATACTACCCTCCACACTACCCTGCCCACGACACAGATTACACTACACACTACATACTATCCTCCACACTACCCTGCTCACGACACAGATTACACTACACACTACATACTACCCTCCACACTACCCTGCCCACGACACAGATTACACTACACACTACATACTACCCTCCACACTACCCTCCACACTACATACTACACTACATACTACACTACATACTACCCTCCACACTACATACTACCCTCCACACTACATACTACCCTCCACACTACATACTACCCTCCACACTACATACTACACTACATACTACACTACATACTACCCTCCACACTACATACTACCCTCCACACTACATACTACCCTCCACACTACATACTACCCTCCACACTACATACTACACTACATACTACCCTCCACACTACACTACACACTACATACTACACTACATACTACCCTCCACACTACCCTCCACACTACATACTACATTACATACTACCCTCCACACTACCCTCCACACTACATACTACCCTCCACACTACCCTCCACACTACATACTACACTACCCTCCACACTACCCCTCCACCCTACATACTACCCTCCACACTACCCTCCACACTACATACTACACTACATACTACCCTCCACACTACATACTACACTACATACTACACTACATACTACACTACACACTACATACTACCCTCCACACTACCCTCCACACTACATACTACACTACATACTACACTACATACTACCCTCCACACTACATACTACCCTCCACACTACATACTACCCTCCACACTACCCTCCACACTACATACTACACTACATACTACACTACATACTACCCTCCACACTACATACTACCCTCCACACTACATACTACCCTCCACACTACATACTACCCTCCACACTACATACTACACTACATACTACCCTCCACACTACCCTCCACACTACATACTACACTACATACTACCCTCCACACTACACTACACACTACATACTACACTACATACTACCCTCCACACTACCCTCCACACTACATACTACATTACATACTACCCTCCACACTACCCTCCACACTACATACTACCCTCCACACTACCCTCCACACTACATACTACCCTCCACACTACCCTCCACACTACATACTACACTACATACTACCCTCCACACTACCCTCCACACTACATACTACACTACATACTACCCTCCACACTACACTACACACTACATACTACACTACATACTACCCTCCACACTACCCTCCACACTACATACTACATTACATACTACCCTCCACACTACCCTCCACACTACATACTACCCTCCACACTACCCTCCACACTACATACTACACTACATACTACCCTCCACACTACCCTCCACACTACATACTACCCTCCACACTACATACTACCCTCCACACTACATACTACCCTCCACACTACATACTACTACACTACATACTACCCTCCACACTACATACTACCCTCCACACTACATACTACCCTCCACACTACCCTCCACACTACATACTACACTACATACTACACTACATACTACCCTCCACACTACATACTACCCTCCACACTACATACTACCCTCCACACTACATACTACCCTCCCACACATACATACTACACTACATACTACCCTCCACACTACATACTACCCTCCACACTACATACTACCCTCCACACTACCCTCCACACTACATACTACACTACATACTACACTACATACTACCCTCCACACTACATACTACCCTCCACACTACATACTACCCTCCACACTACATACTACCCTCCACACTACATACTACCCTCCACACTACCCTGCTCACGACACATATTACACTACACACTACATACTACCCTCCACACTACCCTGCCCACGACACAGATTACACTACACACTACATACTACCCTCCACACTACCCTGCCCACGACACAGATTACACTACACACTACATACTACCCTCCACACTACCCTGCTCACGACACAGATTACACTACACACTACATACTACCCTCCACACTACCCTGCTCCACGACACAGATTACACTACACACTACATACTACCCTCCACACTACCCTGCTCACGACACAGATTACACTACACACTACATACTACCCTCCACACTACCCTGCCCACGACACAGATTACACTACACACTACATACTACCCTCCACACTACCCTCCCACACTACCTACACTACATACTACACTACATACTACACTACATACTACCCTACCACACTACACACTACCCTCCACACTACTACACTACATACTCCACACTACATACATACTACCCTCCACACTACTACTACCTACCACACTACATACTACCCTCCACACTACATACTACACCTCCACACTACACTACACTACCCTCCACACTACATACATACTACACTACATACTACCCTCCACACTACATACTACACTACATACTACCCTCACACACTCCACATACTACACACTACATACTACACTACATACTACCCTCCACACATACTACCTCCACACTACATACACACTACATATACACTACCTCCACACACTCCACATACATACACACACTACCCTCACACTACATACTACCCTCCACACTACCCTCCACTACATACTACACTACACACCACACTCCACACTACCCTCCACACTACATACTACATTACATACTACCTCCACACTACCCTCCACACTACATACTACCCTCCACACTACACTACATACTCCACACTACCCTCCACACTACATACTACACTACATACTACCCTCCATACTACCCTCCACACTACATACTACACTACATACTACCCTCCACACTACACTACACACTACATACTACACTACATACTACCCTCCACACACCCTCCACACTACATACATACTACCCTCCACACTACACTCCACACTACATACTACACCCTCCACACTACCCTCCACACTACATACTACATTACATACCTCCACACTACATACTACCCTCCACACTACCCTCCACACTACATACTACTACTACATACTACCCTCCACACACATACTACACCCTCCATACTACCCTCCACACTACCCTCCACACTCCACACTACATACTACCCTCCACACTACCTCCACACCACATACTCATTACATACTACCCTCCACACACACTACTACACTACATCCACACTACCTCCACACTACATACTACCCTCCACACTACATACTACCACTCCACACTACCCTCCACACTACACTACCCTCCACACTACATACTACACTACATACTACCCTCCACACTACATACTACCCTCCACCTCCACACTCCATACTACCCTCCACACTACATACTACCCTCCACACTACATACTACCACTACATAGATTACACACATACTACCCTCCACACTACATACTACCCTCCACACTACATACTACCCTCCACACTACATACTCCACACTACATACTACACTACATACTACCCTCCACACTACATACTACCCTCCACACTACATACTACCTCCACACTACCCTCCACACTACATACTACACTACATACTACACTACCACACATACTACCCTCCACACTACACTACCCTGCCCACGACACAGATACTACATACTACACACTACACTACTACACACTACACTACACACTACATACACTACACATACACTACACACTACATACTACCCTCCACACTACCCTGCCACGACACAGATTACACTACACACACTACCCTCCACACACTCCACATACCCTCCACACTACCCTGCCCACACACAGATTACACTACACACACATACTACCCTCCACACTACACTACACACTACATATTACATACTACACTACACACTACATATTACATACTACACTACACACACATATTACATACTACACTACACACTACCCTCCACACTACATACTACCCTCCACACTACACTACACACTACATACTACATACATACTACCCTCCACACTACATACTACACTACATACTACACTACATACTACCCTCCACACTACACTACACACTACATACTACACTACATACTACCCTCCACACTACATACTACACCATACTACACATACCCTCCACACTACACTACACACTACATACTACACTACATACACCCTCCACACCACCCTCCACATACATACTACCCTCCACACTACCCTCCACACTACATACTACACTACATACTACCCTCCACACTACCCTCCACACTACATACTACCCTCCACACTACCACACTACATACTACCCTCCACACTACATACTACCACATACTACTCCTCCACACTACCCTCCACACTACATACTACACTACATACTACACTACATACTACCCTCCACACTACATACTACCCTCCACACTACCCTCCACACTACATACTACACTACATACTACCCTCCACACTACATACACTACATCCACACTCCACATACTACCCTCCACACTACCCTCCACACTACATACTACACTACATACACCCTCCACACTACATACACCTCCACACTACATACTACCCTCCACACTACTCCTCCACACTACATACTACATACTACCCTCCACACTACATACTACCCTCCACACTACATACTACCCTCCACACTACCCTCCACACTACATACTACACTACATACTACACTACATACTACCCTCCACACATACTACCCTCCACACTACATACTACCCTCCACACTACATACTACCTCCACACTACATACTACACCATACTCCACACTACACTACATACTACCCTCCACACTACATACTACCCTCCACACTACATACTACCCTCCACACTACTACACTCCACACTACATACTACACTACATACTACCCTCCACATACTCCACACTACATCCACACTACCCTCCACACTACATACACACTACATACTACACTACATACTACCCTCCACACTACCCTCCACACTACATACTACATTACATACTACCCTCCACACACTCCACATACTACCCTCCACACTACATACTACACTCCACACCCTACATACTACCCTCCACACTACATCCTACCACTACCCACACTACATACTACCCTCCACACTACATACTACACTACATACTACACTACATCCACACTACATACTACACACTACACTACATACTACCTCCACACTACACCCTCCACACTACCCTACACTACATACTACACTACATACTACCCTCCACACACATACTACCCTCCACACTACATACTACCCTCCACACTACATACTACCCTCCACACTACCTCCACACTACATACACACTACATACTACACTACATACTACCCTCCACACTACATACTCACACACATACTACCTCCACACTACATACTACCCTCCACACTACATACACACTACATACTACCCCTCCACACTACCCTCCACACACTACACATACTACCCTCCACACTACACTACACACTACATACACACTACATACTACCCTCCACACTACCCTCCACACACTACATACTACTACCCTCCACACTACCCTCCACACTACATACTACACTACATACTACCCTCCACACTACACTCCACACTACATACTACACTACATACTACCCTCCACACTACCCTCCACACTACCTACACTACATACTACCCTCCACACTACCCTCCACACTACATACTACACTACACACTACCCTCCACACTACCCTCCACACTACCCTCCACACTACCCTCCACACTACATACTACCCTCCACACTACTTCCTCCACACTACCCTCCACATACATACTACCCTCCACACTACATACTACCCTCCACACTACATACTACCCTCCACACATACATACTACCTCCACACTACATACTACCCTCCACACACATACTACCCTCCACACTACACACTACATACTACATACATACTACATACTACCCTCCACACTACATACTACCCTCCACACTACATACTACCCTCCACACTACATACTACACTACATACTACCCTCCACACTACATACTACCTCCACACTACATACTACCCTCCACACTACATACTACCCTCCACACTACCCTGCTCACGACACATATTACACTACACACTACATACTACCCTCCACACTACCCTGCCCATACACAGATTACACTACACACTACATACTACCCTCCACACTACCCTGCCCACGACACAGATTACACTACACACTACATACTACCCTCCACACTACCCTCCACACTACATACTACATTACATACTACCCTCCACACTACCCTCCACACTACATACTACCCTCCACACTACCCTCCACACTACATACTACACTACATACTACCCTCCACACTACCCTCCACACTACATACTACCCTCCACACTACATACTACCCTCCACACTACATACTACCCTCCACACTACATACTACACTACATACTACCCTCCACACTACATACTACCCTCCACACTACATACTACCCTCCACACTACCCTCCACACTACATACTACACTACATACTACACTACATACTACCCTCCACACTACATACTACCCTCCACACTACATACTACCCTCCACACTACATACTACCCTCCACACTACATACTACACTACATACTACCCTCCACACTACATACTACCCTCCACACTACATACTACCCTCCACACTACCCTCCACACTACATACTACACTACATACTACACTACATACTACCCTCCACACTACATACTACCCTCCACACAACATACTACCCTCCACACTACATACTACCCTCCACACTACATACTACCCTCCACACTACCCTGCTCACGACACATATTACACTACACACTACATACTACCCTCCACACTACCCTGCCCACGACACAGATTACACTACACACTACATACTACCCTCCACACTACCCTGCCCACGACACAGATTACACTACACACTACATACTACCCTCCACACTACCCTGCTCACGACACAGATTACACTACACACTACATACTACCCTCCACACTACCCTGCCCACGACACAGATTACACTACACACTACATACTACCCTCCACACTACCCTGCTCACGACACAGATTACACTACACACTACATACTACCCTCCACACTACCCTGCCCACACACAGATTACACTACACACTACATACTACCCTCCACACTACCCTCCACACTACATACTACACTACATACTACCCTCCACACTACATACTACCCTCCACACTACATACTACCCTCCACACTACATACTACACTACATACTACACTACATACTACACTACATACTACCCTCCACACTACATACTACCCTCCACACTACATACTACCCTCCACACTACATACTACCCTCCACACTACATACTACACTACATACTACCCTCCACACTACATACTACACTACATACTACCCTCCACACTACACTACACACTACATACTACACTACATACTACCCTCCACACTACCCTCCACACTACATACTACATTACATACTACCCTCCACACTACCCTCCACACTACATACTACACTACCCTCCACACTACCCTCCACACTACATACTACCCTCCACACTACCCTCCACACTACATACTACACTACATACTACCCTCCACACTACATACTACACTACATACTACACTACATACTACACTACACACTACATACTACCCTCCACACTACCCTCCACACTACATACTACACTACATACTACACTACATACTACCCTCCACACTACATACTACCCTCCACACTACATACTACCCTCCACACTACCCTCCACACTACATACTACACTACATACTACACTACATACTACCCTCCACACTACATACTACCCTCCACACTACATACTACCCTCCACACTACATACTACCCTCCACACTACATACTACACTACATACTACCCTCCACACTACCCTCCACACTACATACTACACTACATACTACCCTCCACACTACACTACACACTACATACTACACTACATACTACCCTCCACACTACCCTCCACACTACATACTACATTACATACTACCCTCCACACTACCCTCCACACTACATACTACCCTCCACACTACCCTCCACACTACATACTACCCTCCACACTACATACTACACTACATACTACCCTCCACACTACCCTCCACACTACATACTACACTACATACTACCCTCCACACTACACTACACACTACATACTACACTACATACTACCCTCCACACCAGCCTCCACACTACATACTACATTACATACTACCCTCCACACTACCCTCCACACTACATACTACCTCCACACTACCCTCCACACTACATACTACACTACATACTACCCTCCACACTACCCTCCACACTACATACTACCCTCCACACTACATACTACCCTCCACACTACATACTACCCTCCACACTACATACTACACTACATACTACCCTCCACACTACATACTACCCTCCACACTACATACTACCTCCACACTACCCTCCACACTACATACTACACTACATACTACACTACATACTACCCTCCACACTACATACTACCCTCCACACTACATACTACCCTCCACACTACATACTACCCTCCACACTATATACTACACTACATACTACCCTCCACACTACATACTACCCTCCACACTACATACTACCCTCCACACTACCCTCCACACTACATACTACACTACATACTACACTACATACTACCCTCCACACTACATACTACCCTCCACACTACATACTACCCTCCACACTACATACTACCCTCCACACTACATACTATCCTCCACACTACCCTGCTCACGACACATATTACACTACACACTACATACTACCCTCCACACTACCCTGCCCACGACACAGATTACACTACACACTACATACTACCCTCCACACTACCCTGCTCACGACACAGATTACACTACACACTACATACTACCCTCCACACTACCCTGCCCACGACACAGATTACACTACACACTACATACTACCCTCCACACTACCCTGCCCACGACACAGATTACACTACACACTACATACTACCCTCCACACTACACTACACACTACATATTACATACTACACTACACACTACATATTACATACTACACTACACACTACATATTACATACTACACTACACACTACCCTCCACACTACATACTACCCTCCACACTACACTACACACTACATACTACACTACATACTACCCTCCACACTACATACTACACTACATACTACACTACATACTACCCTCCACACTACACTACACACTACATACTACACTACATACTACCCTCCACACTACATACTACACTACATACTACACTACATACTACCCTCCACACTACACTACACACTACATACTACACTACATACTACCCTCCACACTACCCTCCACACTACATACTACCCTCCACACTACCCTCCACACTACATACTACACTACATACTACCCTCCACACTACCCTCCACACTACATACTACCCTCCACACTACATACTACACTACATACTACCCTCCACACTACATACTACACTACATACTACCCTCCACACTACCCTCCACACTACATACTACACTACATACTACACTACATACTACCCTCCACACTACATACTACCCTCCACACTACCCTCCACACTACATACTACACTACATACTACCCTCCACACTACATACTACCCTCCACACTACATACTACCCTCCACACTACCCTCCACACTACATACTACACTACATACTACCCTCCACACTACATACTACCCTCCACACTACATACTACCCTCCACACTACCCTCCACACTACATACTACACTACATACTACATACTACCCTCCACACTACATACTACCCTCCACACTACATACTACCCTCCACACTACCCTCCACACTACATACTACACTACATACTACACTACATACTACCCTCCACACTACATACTACCCTCCACACTACATACTACCCTCCACACTACATACTACCCTCCACACTACATACTACACTACATACTACACTACATACTACACTACATACTACCCTCCACACTACATACTACCCTCCACACTACATACTACCCTCCACACTACATACTACCCTCCACACTACATACTACACTACATACTACCCTCCACACTACCCTCCACACTACATACTACACTACATACTACCTCCACACTACACTACACACTACATACTACACTACATACTACCCTCCACACTACCCTCCACACTACATACTACATTACATACTACCCTCCACACTACATACTACCCTCCACACTACATACTACCCTCCACACTACATACTACACTACATACTACACTACATACTACACTACATACTACCCTCCACACTACATACTACCCTCCACACTACATACTACCCTCCACACTACATACTACCCTCCACACTACATACTACACTACATACTACCCTCCACACTACATACTACACTACATACTACCCTCCACACTACCCTCCACACTACATACTACACTACATACTACCCTCCACACTACATACTACCCTCCACACTACATACTACCCTCCACACTACCCTCCACACTACATACTACACTACATACTACCCTCCACACTACATACTACCCTCCACACTACATACTACCCTCCACACTACCCTCCACACTACATACTACACTACATACTACATACTACCCTCCACACTACATACTACCCTCCACACTACATACTACCCTCCACACTACCCTCCACACTACATACTACACTACATACTACACTACATACTACCCTCCACACTACATACTACCCTCCACACTACATACTACCCTCCACACTACATACTACCCTCCACACTACATACTACACTACATACTACACTACATACTACACTACATACTACCCTCCACACTACATACTACCCTCCACACTACATACTACCCTCCACACTACATACTACCCTCCACACTACATACTACACTACATACTACCCTCCACACTACCCTCCACACTACATACTACACTACATACTACCCTCCACACTACACTACACACTACATACTACACTACATACTACCCTCCACACTACCCTCCACACTACATACTACATTACATACTACCCTCCACACTACCCTCCACACTACATACTACCCTCCACACTACCCTCCACACTACATACTACACTACCTCCACACTACCCTCCACACTACATACTACCCTCCACACTACCCTCCACACTACATACTACACTACATACTACCCTCCACACTACATACTACACTACATACTACACTACATACTACACTACACACTACATACTACCCTCCACACTACCCTCCACACTACATACTACACTACATACTACACTACATACTACCCTCCACACGACATACTACCCTCCACACTACATACTACCCTCCACACTACATACTACCCTCCACACTACCCTCCACACTACATACTACACTACATACTACACTACATACTACCCTCCACACTACATACTACCCTCCACACTACATACTACCCTCCACACTACATACTACCCTCCACACTACATACTACACTACATACTACCCTCCACACTACCCTCCACACTACATACTACACTACATACTACCCTCCACACTACACTACACACTACATACTACACTACATACTACCCTCCACACTACCCTCCACACTACATACTACCCTCCACACTACCCTCCACACTACATACTACACTACATACTACCCTCCACACTACCCTCCACACTACATACTACACTACATACTACCCCTCCACACTACACTACACACTACATACTACACTACATACTACCTCCACACTACATACTACATTACATACTACCCTCCACACTACCCTCCACACTACATACACCCTCCACACTACCCTCCACACTACATACTACACTACATACTACCCTCCACACTACCCTCCACACTACATACTACCCTCCACACTACATACTACCCTCCACACTACATACTACCCTCCACACTACATACTACACTCCACATACTACACTCCACACTACATACTACCCTCCACACTACATACTACCTCCACACTACCCTCCACACTACATACTACACTACATACTACACTACATACTACCCTCCACACTACATACTACCCTCCACACTACATACTACCCTCCACACTACATACTACACTACATACTACCCTCCACACTACATACTACCCTCCACACTACATACTACCCTCCACACTACCCTCCACACTACATACTACACTACATACTACACTACATACTACACTACATACTACCCTCCACACTACATACTACCCTCCACACTACATACTACCCTCCACACTACATACTACCCTCCACACTACATACTACCCTCCACACTACCCTGCTCACGACACAGATTACACTACACACTACATACTACCCTCCACACTACCCTGCCCACGACACAGATTACACTACACACTACATACTACCCTCCACACTACCCTGCTCACGACACAGATTACACTACACACTACATACTACCCTCCACACTACCCTGCCCACGACACAGATTACACTACACACTACATACTACCCTCCACACTACCCTGCCCACGACACAGATTACACTACACACTACATACTACACTACATACTACCCTCCACACTACATACTACACTACATACTACACTACATACTACCCTCCACACTACACTACACACTACATACTACACTACATACTACCCTCCACACTACCCTCCACACTACATACTACCCTCCACACTACCCTCCACACTACATACTACACTACATACTACCCTCCACACTACCCTCCACACTACATACTACCCTCCACACTACATACTACACTACATACTACCCTCCACACTACATACTACACTACATACTACCCTCCACACTACCCTCCACACTACATACTACACTACATACTACACTACATACTACCCTCCACACTACATACTACCCTCCACACTACCCTCCACACTACATACTACACTACATACTACCCTCCACACTACATACTACCCTCCACACTACATACTACCCTCCACACTACCCTCCACACTACATACTACACTACATACTACCCTCCACACTACATACTACCCTCCACACTACATACTACCCTCCACACTACCCTCCACACTACATACTACACTACATACTACATACTACCCTCCACACTACATACTACCCTCCACACTACATACTACCCTCCACACTACCCTCCACACTACATACCACACTACATACTACACTACATACTACCCCTCCACACTACATACTACCCTCCACACTACATACTACCCTCCACACTACATACTACCCTCCACACTACATACTACACTACATACTACACTACATACTACACTACATACTACCCTCCACACTACATACTACCCTCCACACTACATACTACCCTCCACACTACATACTACCCTCCACACTACATACTACACTACATACTACCCTCCACACTACATACTACACTACATACTACCCTCCACACTACACTACACACTACATACTACATTACATACTACCCTCCACACTACCCTCCACACTACATACTACCCTCCACACTACCCTCCACACTACATACTACACTACCCTCCACACTACCCTCCACACTACATACTACCCTCCACACTACCCTCCACACTACATACTACACTACATACTACACTACATACTACACTACACACTACATACTACCCTCCACACTACCCTCCACACTACATACTACACTACATACTACACTACATACTACCCTCCACACGACATACTACCCTCCACACTACATACTACCCTCCACACTACATACTACCTCCACACTACCCTCCACACTACATACTACACTACATACTACACTACATACTACCCTCCACACTACATACTACCCTCCACACTACATACTACCCTCCACACTACATACTACCTCCACACTACATACTACACTACATACTACCCTCCACACTACCCTCCACACTACATACTACACTACATACTACCCTCCACACTACACTACACACTACATACTACACTACATACTACCCTCCACACTACCCTCCACACTACATACTACCCTCCACACTACCCTCCACACTACATACTACACTACATACTACCCTCCACACTACCCTCCACACTACATACTACACTACATACTACCCTCCACACTACACTACACACTACATACTACACTACATACTACCCCCCACACTACCCTCCACACTACATACTACATTACATACTACCCTCCACACTACCCTCCACACTACATACTACCCTCCACACTACCCTCCACACTACATACTACCCTCCACACTACATACTACACTACATACTACCCTCCACACTACCCTCCACACTACATACTACACTACATACTACCCTCCACACTACACTACACACTACATACTACACTACATACTACCCTCCACAACAGCCTCCACACTACATACTACATTACATACTACCCTCCACACTACCCTCCACACTACATACTACCCTCCACACTACCCTCCACACTACATACTACACTACATACTACCCTCCACACTACCCTCCACACTACATACTACCCCTCCACACTACATACTACCCTCCACACTACATACTACCCTCCACACTACATACTACACTACATACTACCCTCCACACTACATACTACCCTCCACACTACATACTACCCTCCACACTACCCTCCACACTACATACTACACTACATACTACACTACATACTACCCTCCACACTACATACTACCCTCCACACTACATACTACCCTCCACACTACATACTACCCTCCACACTACATACTACACTACATACTACTCCTCCACACTACATACTACCCTCCACACTACATACTACCCTCCACACTACATACTACCCTCCACACTACATACTACCCTCCACACTACATACTACCCTCCACACTACATACTACCCTCCACACTACCCTGCCACACTACATATTACACTACACACTACATACTACCCTCCACACTACCCTGCCCACGACACAGATTACACTACACACTACATACTACCCTCCACACTACCCTGCTCACGACACAGATTACACTACACACTACATACTACCCTCCACACTACCCTGCCCACGACACAGATTACACTACACACTACATACTACCCTCCACACTACCCTGCCCACGACACAGATTACACTACACACACATACTACACTACTCCACACTACACTACACACTACATATTACATACTACACTACACACTACATATTACATACTACACTACACACACTACATATTACATACTACACTACACACTACCCTCCACACTACATACTACACTACATACTACACTACATACTACCCTCCACACTACACTACACACTACATACTACACTACATACTACCCTCCACACTACATACTACACTACATACTACACTACATACTACCCTCCACACTACACTACACACTACATACTACACTACATACTACCCTCCACACTACCCTCCATACTACATCCACACTACCCTCCTCCACACTACCCTCCACACTACATACTACACTACATACTACCCTCCACACTACCCTCCACACTACATACTACCCTCCACACTACATACTACACTACATACTACCCTCCACACTACACTACATACTACCCTCCACACTACCCTCCACACTACATACTACACTACATACTACACTACATACTACCCTCCACACTACATACTACCCTCCACACTACCCTCCACACTACATACTACACTACATACTACCCTCCACACTACATACTACCCTCCACACTACATACTACCCTCCACACTACCCTCCACACTACATACTACACTACATACTACCCTCCACACTACATACTACCCTCCACACTACATACTACCCCTCCACACTACCCTCCACACTACATACTACACTACATACTACATACTACCCTCCACACTACATACTACCCTCCACACTACATACTACCCTCCACACTACCCCTCCACACTACATACTACACTACATACTACACTACATACTACCCTCCACACTACATACTACCCTCCACACTACATACTACCCTCCCACACTACATACTACCCTCCACACTACATACTACACTACATACTACACTACATACTACACTACATACTACCCTCCACACTACATACTACCCTCCACACTACATACTACCCTCCACACTACATACTACACTACATACTACCTCCACACTACCCTCCACACTACATACTACACTACATACTACACTACATACTACCCTCCACACTACATACTACCCTCCACACTACATACTACCCTCCACACTACATACTACACTACATACTACCCTCCACACTACATACTACCCTCCACACTACATACTACCCTCCACACTACCTCCCACACTACATACTACACTACATACTACACTACATACTACACTACATACTACCCTCCACACTACATACTACCCTCCACACTACATACTACCCTCCACACTACATACTACCCTCCACACTACATACTACCCTCCACACTACCCTGCTCACTACACAGATTACACTCCACACTACATACTACCCTCCACACTACCCTGCCCACTACATACTACACACAGATTACACTACACACTACATACTACCCTCCACACTACCCTGCTCACGACACAGATTACACTACACACTACATACACCCTCCACACTACCCTGCCCACGACACAGATTACACTACACACTACATACTACCCTCCACACTACCCTGCCCACATTACACAGATTACACTACACACTACATACTACACTACATACTACCCTCCACACTACATACTACACTACATACTACACTACATACTACCCTCCACACTACACTACACACTACATACTACACACATACTACCCTCCACACTACCCTCCACACTACATACTACCCTCCACACTACCCTCCACACTACATACTACACTACATACTACCTCCACACTACCCTCCACACTACATACTACCCTCCACACTACATACTACACTACATACTACCCTCCACACTACATACTACACTACATACTACCCTCCACACTACCCTCCACACTACATACTACACTACATACTACACTACATACTACCCTCCACACTACATACTACCCTCCACACTACCCTCCACACTACATACTCCACACTACATACTACCCTCCACACTACATACTACACTCCACACTACATACTACCCTCCACACTACCCTCCACACTACATACTACTCCACACTACATACTACCCTCCACACTACATACTACCCTCCACACTACACATACCCTCCACACTACCTCCACACTACCCTCCACACTACATACTACACTACATACTACCCTCCACACTACATACTACCCTCCACACTACCCTCCACACTACATACTACACTCCACATACTCCACACTACATACTACCCTCCACACTACATACTACCCTCCACACTACATACTCCACACCCTCCACACTACATACTACCCTCCACACTACATACTACACTACATACTACACTACATACTACACTACATACTACTACACTCCACACTACATACTACTCCACACACATACTACCCTCCACACACATACTACCCTCCACACTACCACACTACATACTACACTACATACTACCCTCCACACCCTCCACACTACATACTACACTACATACTACCCTCCACACTACACTACACACTACATACTACATTACATACTACCCTCCACACTACCCTCCACACTACATACATACCCTCCACACTACCCTCCACACTACATACTACACACTACCCTCCACACTACCCTCCACACTACATACTACCTCCACACTACCCTCCACATACTACATACATACACTACATACTCCACACTACATACTCCACACTACACACTACATACTACCCTCCACACTACCCTCCACACTACATACTACACTACATACTACACTCCACATACTACCCTCCACACGACATACTACCCCTCCACACACACTACATACTACCCTCCACACTACATACTACCCTCCACACTACCCTCCACACTACATACTACACTACATACTCCACACTACATACTACCCTCCACACTACATACTACCCTCCACACTACATACTACCCTCCACACCACACTACATACTACCCTCCACACTACATATACTCCACACTACATACTACCCTCCACACTACCCTCCACACACATACTACATACTACACTACATACATACCCTCCACACTACACTACCCTCCACACTACATACTACACTACATACTACCCTCCACACTACCCTCCACACTACATACTACCCTCCACATACCCTCCACTACTACATACATACACTCCACACTACTACCCTCCACACTACCCTCCACACTACATACTACACTACATACTACCCTCCACACTACACTCCACACACTACATACTACACTACATACTACCCTCCACACTACCCTCCACACTACATACTACATTACATACTACCCTCCACACTACCCTCCACACTACATACTACCCTCCACACTACCCTCCACACTACATACTACACCTCCACACTACATACTACACTACATACTACCCTCCACACTACCCTCCACACTACATACTACACTACATACTACCCTCCACACTACACTACACACTACATACTACACTACATACTACCCTCCACACCAGCCTCCACACTACATACTACATTACATACTACCCTCCACACTACCCTCCACACTACATACTACCCTCCCACACTACCCTCCACACTACATACTACACTACATACTACCCTCCCACACTACCCTCCACACTACATACTACCCTCCACACTACATACTACCCTCCACACTACATACTACCCTCCACACTACATACTACACTACATACTACCCTCCACACTACATACTACCCTCCACACTACATACTACCCTCCACACTACCCTCCACACTACATACTACACTACATACTACACTACATACTACCCTCCACACTACATACTACCCTCCACACTACATACTACCCTCCACACTACATACTACCCTCCACACTACATACTACACTACATACTACCCTCCACACTACATACTACCCTCCACACTACATACTACCCTCCACACTACATACTACCCTCCACACTACATACTACCCTCCACACTACATACTACCCTCCACACTACATACTACCCTCCACACTACCCTGCTCACTACACACATATTACACTACACACTACATATACTACCCTCCACACTACCCTGCCCACTACATACAGATTACACTACACACTACATACTACTCCTCCACACTACCCCTCCACACTACACAGATTACACTACACACTACATACTACCCTCCACACTACCCTGCCCACACACACAGATTACACTACACACTACATACTACCCTCCACACTACACTCCACACTACATATTACATACTACACTCCACACTACATATTCCACATACTACACTACACACTACATATTACATACTACACTACACACTACCCTCCACACTACATACTACCCTCCACACTACATACTACCCTCCACACTACATACTACACTACATACTACCCTCCACACTACATACTACATACTACATACTACACTACATACTACCCTCCACACTACACTCCACACACTACATACTACACTACATACACACCCTCCACACTACATACCCTCCACACTACATACTACACTACATACTACCCTCCACACTACATACACACACACTACATACTACACTACATACTACCCTCCACCACACTACCCTCCACACTACATACTACCCTCCACACTACCCTCCACACTACATACTACACTACATACTACCCTCCACACTACCCTCCACACTACATACTACCCTCCACACTACATACTACACTACATACTACCCTCCACACTACATACTACACTACATACTACCCTCCACACTACCCTCCACACTACATACTACACTACATACTACACTACATACTACCCTCCACACTACATACTACCCTCCACACATACTCCACACTACCCTCCACACTACATACTACACTACATACTACCCTCCACACTACATACTACCCTCCACACTACATACTACCCTCCACACTACCCTCCACACTACATACTACACTACATACTACTCCTCCACACTACATACTACTCCCTCCACACTACATACTACACACATACCACACTACATACTACCCTCCACACTACATACTACCCTCCACACTACATACTACCCTCCACACTACACCCTACTACCCTCCACACTACATACTACACTACATACTACCCTCCACACTACCCTCCACACTACATACTCCACACTACATATACTCCACACTACCTCCACACTACACTACACACTACATACTACACTACATACTACCCTCCACACTACCCTCCACACTACATACTACCCTCCACACTACCCTCCACACTACATACTACACTACATACTACTCCCTCCACACTACCCTCCACACTACATACTACACTACATACTACCCTCCACACTACACTACACACTACATACTACACTACATACTACCCTCCACACTACCCTCCACACTACATACTACATTACATACTACCCTCCACACTACCTCCACACTACATACTACCCTCCACACTACCCTCCACACTACATACTACACTACATACTACCCTCCACACTACCCTCCACACTACATACTACCCTCCACACTACATACTACCCTCCACACTACCCTCCACACTACCCTCCACACTACATACTACACTACATACTACACTCCACACTACATACTACCCTCCACACTACATACTACCCTCCACACATACCCTCCACACTACATACTACACTACATACTACACTCCACATACTACTACCCTCCACACTACATACTACTACCCTCCACACTACATACTACCCTCCACACTACATACTACACTACATACTACCTCCTCCACACACACATACTACCCTCCACACTACATACTACCCTCCACACTACCCTCCACACTACATACTACACTACATACTACACTACATACTACTCCACACACTACATACTACCCTCCACACTACATACTACCCTCCACACTACATACTACCCTCCACACTACATACTACCCTCCACACTACATACTACCCTCCACACTACCCTGCTCACGACACATATTACACTACACACTACATACTACCCTCCACACTACCCTGCCCACGACACAGATTACACTACACACTACATACTACCTTCCACACTACCCTGCCCACTACACAGATTACACTACACACTACATACTACCCTCCACACTACCCTGCTCACTTACACAGATTACACTACACACTACATACTACCCTCCACACTACCCTGCCCACCACACAGATTACACTACACACTACATACTACCCTCCACACTACCCTGCCTCACGACACAGATTACACTACACACTACATACTACTCCTCCACACTACCCTGCCCACGACACAGATTACACTACACACTACATACTACCCTCCACACTACCCTGCCCACGACACATATTACACTACATACTACCCTCCACACTACCCTGCTCACACACATATTACACTACATACTACCCTCCACACTACCCTGCTCAAGACACAGATTACACTACACACTACATACTACCCTCCACACGACCTGCCCACGACACAGATTACACTACACACTACATACTACCCTCCACACTACCCTGCTCACGACACATTACACTACACACTACATACTACCCTCCACACTACCCTGCTCACGACACAGATTACACTACACACTACATACTACCCTCCACACTACCCTGCTCACGACACATATTACACTACACACTACATACTACCCTCCACACTACCCTGCCCACGACACAGATTACACTACACACTACATACTACCCTCCACACTACCCTGCTCACGACACAAATTACACTACACACTACATACTACCCTCCACACTACCCTGCTCACGACACAGATTACACTACACACTACATACTACCCTCCACACTACCCTGCCCACGAAACAGATTACACTACACACTACATACTACACTCCACACTACACTACACACTACATACTACATACTACACTACACACTACATACTACACTACATACTACACTACATACTACCCTCCACACTACACTACACACTACATACTAAATACTACACACTACATACTACACTACATACTACACTACATACTACCCTGCTCACGACACAGATTACACTACACACTACATACCACCCTCCCCACTACCCTGCTCACGACACAGATTACACTAAACACTACATACTACCCTCCACACTACCCTGCTCACGACACATATTACACTACACACTACATACTACCCTCCACACTACCCTGCTCACGATACAGATTACACTACACACTACATACTACCCTCCACACTACCCTGCTCACGACACAGATTACACTACACACTACATACTACCCTCCACACTACCCTGCTCACGACACAGATTACACTACACACTACATACTACCCTCCACACTACCCTGCTCACGACACAGATTACACTACACACTACATACTACCCTCCACACTACCCCTGCTCACGACACAGATTACACTACACACTACATACTACCCTCCACACTACCCTGCTCAAGACACAGATTACACTACACACTACATACTACCCTCCACACTACCCTGCTCACGACACAGATTACACTACACACTACATACTACCCTCCACACTACCCTGCTCACGACACAGATTACACTACACACTACATACTACCCTCCACACTACCCTGCCCACGACACAGATTACACTACACACTACATACTACCCTCCACACTACCCTGCTCACGACACAGATTACACTACACACTACATACTACCCTCCACACTACCCTGCTCACGACACAGATTGCACTACACACTACATACTACCCTCCACACTACCCTGCTCACGACACAGATTACACTACACACTACATACTACCCTCCACACTACCCTGCTCACGACACAGATTACACTACACACTACATACTACCCTCCACACTACCCTGCTCACGACACAGATTACACTACACACTACATACTACCCTCCACACTACCCTGCTCACGACACAGATTACACTACACACTACATACTACCCTCCACACTACCCTGCCCACGACACAGATTACACTACACACTAAATACTACCCTCCACACTACCCTGCTCACGACACAGATTACACTACACACTACATACTACCCTCCACACTACCCTGCCCACGACACATATTACACTACATACTACCCTCCACACTACCCTGCTCACGACACAGATTACACTACACACTACATACTACCCTCCACACTACCCTGCTCACGACACAGATTACATTACACACTACATACTACCCTCCACACTACCCTGCCCACGACACATATTACACTACATACTACCCTCCACACTACCCTGCTCACGACACAGATTACACTACACACTACATACTACCCTCCACACTACATACTACCCTCCACACTACATACTACACTACACTACATACTACCCTCCACACTACATACTACACTACACTACATACTACCCTCCACACTACCCTGCCCACGACACAGATTACACTACACACTACATACTACCCTCCACACTACCCTGCTCACGACACAGATTACACTACACACTACATACTACCCTCCACACTACCCTGCCCACGACACAGATTACACTACACACTACATACTACCCTCCACACTACCCTGCTCACGACACAGATTACACTACACACTACCCTCCACACTACCCTGCTCACGACACAGATTACACTACACACTACATACTACCCTCCACACTACCCTGCTCACGACACAGATTACACTACACACTACCCTCCACACTACCCTGCCCACGACACAGATTACACTACACACTACATACTACCCTACACACTACCCTGCCCACGACACAGATTACACTACACACTACATACTACCCTCCACACTACCCTGCCCACACACAGATTACACTACACACTACATACTACCTCCACACTACACTACACACTACATATTACATACTACACTACACACTACACTACACACTACATATTACATACTACACTACACACTACACTACACACTACATATTACATACTACACTACACACTACATATTACATACTACACTACACACTACCCTCCACACTACATACTACCCTCCACACTACCCTCCACACTACATACTACACTACATACTACCCTCCACACTACATACTACACTACATACTACACTACATAGTACCCTCCACACTACACTACACACTACATACTACACTACATACTACCCTCCACACTACCCTCCACACTACATACTACCCTCCACACTACCCTCCACACTACATACTACACTACATACTACCCTCCACACTACATACTACCCTCCACACTACATACTACACTACATACTACCCTCCACACTACATACTACACTACATACTACACTACATACTACCCTCCACACTACATACTACCCTCCACACTACCCTCCACACTACATACTACACTACATACTACACTACATACTACTCCTCCACACTACATACTACCCTCCACACTACATACTACCCTCCACACTACCCTCCACACTACCCTCCACACTACATACTACACTACATACTACCCTCCACACTACATACTACCCTCCACACTACATACTACCCTCCACACTACCCTCCACACTACATACTACACTACATACTACATACTACCTCCACACTACATACTACCCTCCACACTACATACTACCCTCCACACTACCCTCCACACTACATACTACACTACATACTACACTACATACTACCCTCCACACTACATACTACCCTCCACACTACATACTACCCCCCACACTACATACTACACTACATACTACACTACATACTACACTACATACTACACTACATACTACCCTCCACACTACATACTACCCTCCACACTACATACTACCCTCCACACTACATACTACCCTCCACACTACATACTACACTACATACTACCCTCCACACTACCCTCCACACTACATACTACCCTCCACACTACACTACACACTACATACTACACTACATACTACCCTCCACACTACCCTCCACACTACATACTACATTACATACTACCCTCCACACTACATACTACCTCCACACTACCCTCCACACTACATACTACACTCCCCTCCACACTACCCTCCACACTACATACTACCCTCCACACTACCCTCCACACTACATACTACACTACATACTACCCTCCACACTACATACTACACTACATACTACACACTACACTACACACTACATACTACCCTCCACACTACCCTCCACACTACATACTACACTACATACTACACTACATACTACCCTCCACACTACATACTACACTCCACACTACATACTACCCTCCACACTACCCTCCACACTACATACTACACTACATACTACACTACATACTACCCTCCACACTACATACTACCCTCCACACTACATACTACCCTCCACACTACCCTCCACACTACATACTACACTACATACTACACTACATACTACCCTCCACACTACATACTACCCTCCACACTACATACTACCCTCCACACTACATACTACCCTCCACACTACATACTACACTACATACTACCCTCCACACTACCCTCCACACTACATACTACACTACATACTACCCTCCACACTACACTACACACTACATACTACACTACATACTACCCTCCACACTACCCTCCACACTACATACTACATTACATACTACCCTCCACACTACCCTCCACACTACATACTACCCTCCACACTACCCTCCACACTACATACTACACTACCCTCCACACTACCCTCCACACTACATACTACCCTCCACACTACCCTCCACACTACATACTACACTACATACTACCCTCCACACTACATACTACACTACATACTACACTACATACTACACTACACACTACATACTACCCTCCACACTACCCTCCACACTACATACTACACTACATACTACACTACATACTACCCTCCACACTACATACTACCCTCCACACTACATACTACCCTCCACACTACCCTCCACACTACATACTACACTACATACTACACTACATACTACCCTCCACACTACATACTACCCTCCACACTACATACTACCCTCCACACTACCCTCCACACTACATACTACACTACATACTACACTACATACTACCCTCCACACTACATACTACCCTCCACACTACATACTACCCTCCACACTACATACTACCCTCCACACTACATACTACACTACATACTACCCTCCACACTACCCTCCACACTACATACTACACTACATACTACCCCTCCACACTACACTACACACTACATACTACACTACATACTACCCTCCACACTACCCTCCACACTACATACTACATTACATACTACCCTCCACACTACCCTCCACACTACATACTACCTCCACACTACCCCTCCACACTACATACTACACTACATACTACCCTCCACACTACATACTACACTACATACTACCCTCCACACTACACTACACACTACATACTACACTACATACTACCCTCCACACTACCCTCCACACTACATACTACATTACATACTACCCTCCACACTACCCTCCACACTACATACTACCCTCCACACTACCCTCCACACTACATACTACACTACATACTACCCTCCACACTACCCTCCACACTACATACTACCCTCCACACTACATACTACCCTCCACACTACATACTACCCTCCACACTACATACTACACTACATACTACCCTCCACACTACATACTACCCTCCACACTACATACTACCCTCCACACTACCCTCCACACTACATACTACACTACATACTACACCACATACTACCTCCACACTACATACTACCCTCCACACTACATACTACCCTCCACACTACATACTACCCTCCACACTACATACTACACTACATACTACCCTCCACACTACATACTACCCTCCACACTACATACTACCCTCCACACTACCCTCCACACTACATACTACACTACATACTACACTACATACTACCCTCCACACTACATACTACCCTCCACACTACATACTACCCTCCACACTACATACTACCCTCCACACTACATACTACCCTCCACACTACATACTACACTACATACTACCCTCCACACTACCCTCCACACTACATACTACACTACATACTACCCTCCACACTACACTACACACTACATACTACACTACATACTACCCTCCACACTACCCTCCACACTACATACTACATTACATACTACCCTCCACACTACCCTCCACACTACATACTACCCTCCACACTACCCTCCACACTACATACTACACTACCCTCCACACTACCCTCCACACTACATACTACCCTCCACACTACCCTCCACACTACATACTACACTACATACTACCCTCCACACTACATACTACACTACATACTACACTACATACTACACTACACACTACATACTACCCTCCACACTACCCTCCACACTACATACTACACTACATACTACACTACATACTACCCTCCACACTACATACTACCCTCCACACTACATACTACCCTCCACACTACCCTCCACACTACATACTACACTACATACTACACTACATACTACCCTCCACACTACATACTACCCTCCACACTACATACTACCCTCCACACTACCCTCCACACTACATACTACACTACATACTACACTACATACTACCCTCCACACTACATACTACCTCCACACTACATACTACCCTCCACACTACATACTACCCTCCACACTACATACTACACTACATACTACCCTCCACACTACCCTCCACACTACATACTACACTACATACTACCCTCCACACTACACTACACACTACATACTACACTACATACTACCCTCCACACTACCCTCCACACTACATACTACATTACATACTACCCTCCACACTACCCTCCACACTACATACTACCCTCCACACTACCCTCCACACTACATACTACACTACATACTACCCTCCACACTACATACTACACTACATACTACCCTCCACACTACACTACACACTACATACTACACTACATACTACCCTCCACACTACCCTCCACACTACATACTACATTACATACTACCCTCCACACTACCCTCCACACTACATACTACCCTCCACACTACCCTCCACACTACATACTACACTACATACTACCCTCCACACTACCCTCCACACTACATACTACCCTCCACACTACATACTACCCTCCACACTACATACTACACTACATACTACCCTCCACACTACATACTACCCTCCACACTACATACTACCCTCCACACTACCCTCCACACTACATACTACACTACATACTACACTACATACTACCCTCCACACTACATACTACTCCTCCACACTACATACTACCCTCCACACTACATACTACCCTCCACACTACATACTACACTACATACTACCCTCCACACTACATACTACCCTCCACACTACATACTACCCTCCACACTACATACTACACTACATACTACACTACATACTACACCTCCACACTACATACTACCCTCCACACTACATACTACCCTCCACACTACATACTACTCCTCCACACTACATACTACCCTCCACACTACCCTGCTCACACACATATTACACTACACACTACATACTACCCTCCACACTACCCTGCCCACGACACAGATTACACTACACACTACATACTACCCTCCACACTACCCTGCCCACGACACAGATTACACTACACACTACATACTACCCTCCACACTACCCTGCTCACGACACAGATTACACTACACACTACATACTACCCTCCACACTACCCTGCCCACGACACAGATTACACTACACACTACATACTACCCTCCACACTACCCTGCCCACGACACAGATTACACTACACACTACATACTACCCTCCACACTACCCTGCTCACGACACAGATTACACTACACACTACATACTACCCTCCACACTACCCTGCTCACGACACAGATTACACTACACACTACATACTACCCTCCACACTACCCTGCCCACACACAGATTACACTACACACTACATACTACCCTCCACACTACATACTACCCTCCACACTACATACTACCCTCCACACTACATACTACTCCTCCACACTACATACTACACTACATACTACCCTCCACACTACATACTACCCTCCACACTACATACTACCCTCCACACTACCCTCCACACTACATACTACACTACATACTACACTACATACTACCCTCCACACTACATACTACCCTCCACACTACATACTACCCTCCACACTACATACTACCCCCCACACTACATACTACCTCCACACTACCCTGCTCACGACACATATTACACTACACACTACATACTACCCTCCACACTACCCTGCCCACGACACAGATTACACTACACACTACATACTACCCTCCACACTACCCTGCCCACGACACAGATTACACACAGATACATACACTCCACACACTACAGATTACTACACACTCCACACTACCCTGCCCACGACACAGATTACACTACACACTACATACTACACTCCACACTACATACTACATACTACACTACACACTACATACTACACTACATACTACACTACATACTACCCTCCACACTACACTACACACTACATACTAAATACTACACACTACATACTACACTACATACTACACTACATACTACCCTGCTCACGACACAGATTACACTACACACTACATACCACCCTCCACACTACCCTGCTCACGACACAGATTACACTACACACTACATACTACCCTCCACACTACCCTGCCCACGACACATATTACACTACACACTACATACTACCCTCCACACTACCCTGCTCACGACACAGATTACACTACACACTACATACTACCCTCCACACTACCCTGCCCACGACACATATTACACTACATACTACCCTCCACACTACCCTGCTCACGACACAGATTACACTACACACTACATACTACCCTCCACACTACCCTGCCCACGACACAGATTACACTACACACTACATACTACCCTCCACACTACATACTACCCTCCACACTACATACTACCCTCCACACTACATACTACCCTCCACACTACATACTACCCTCCACACTACATACTACACTACACTACATACTACCCTCCACACTACCCTGCCCATGACACAGATTACACTACACACTACATACTACCCTCCACACTACCCTGCTCACGACACAGATTACACTACACACTACATACTACCCTCCACACTACCCTGCTCACGACACAGATTACACTACACACTACATACTACCCTCCACACTACCCTGCTCACGACACAGATTACACTACACACTACATACTACCCTCCACACTACATACTACCCTCCACACTACATACTACACTACACTACATACTACCCTCCACACTACCCTGCCCACGACACAGATTACACTACACACTACATACTACCCTCCACACTACCCTGCTCACGACACAGATTACACTACACACTACCCTCCACACTACCCTGCTCACGACACAGATTACACTACACACTACCCTCCACACTACCCTGCCCACGACACAGATTACACTACACACTACATACTACCCTCCACACTACCCTGCTCACGACACAGATTACACTACACACTACATACTACCCTCCACACTACCCTGCCCACGACACAGATTACACTACACACTACATACTACCCTCCACACTACCCTGCTCACGACACAGATTACACCACACTACATACTACCCTCCACACTACCCTGCTCACGACACAGATTACACTACACACTACATACTACCCTCCACACTACCCTGCCCACGACACAGATTACACTACACACTACATACTACCCTCCACACTACACTACACACTACATATTACATACTACACTACACACTACACTACACACTACATATTACATACTACACTACACACTACACTACACACTACATATTACATACTACACTACACACTACATATTACATACTACACTACACACTACCCTCCACACTACATACTACCCTCCACACTACCCTCCACACTACATACTACACTACATACTACCCTCCACACTACATACTACCCTCCACACTACCCTCCACACTACATACTACCCTCCACACTACCCTCCACACTACATACTACACTACATACTACCCTCCACACTACATACTACACTACATACTACACTACATACTACCCTCCACACTACACTACACACTACATACTACACTACATACTACCCTCCACACTACACTCCACACTACATACTACCTCCACACTACCCCTCCACACTACATACTACACTACATACTACCCTCCACACTACCCTCCACACATACTACCCTCCACACTACATACTACACTACATACTACCCTCCACACTACATACTACACTACATACTACCTCCACACTACATACTACACTACATACTACACTACATACTACCCTCCACACTACATACTACCCTCCACACTACCCTCCACACTACATACTACACTACATACTACACTACATACTACCCTCCACACTACATACTACCCTCCACACTACATACTACCCTCCACACTACCCTCCACACTACATACTACACTACATACTACATACTACCCTCCACACTACATACTACCCTCCACACTACATACTACCCTCCACACTACCCTCCACACTACATACTACACTACATACTACACTACATACTACCTCCACACTACATACTACCCTCCACACTACATACTACCCCCCACACTACATACTACACTACATACTACACTACATACTACACTACATACTACACTACATACTACCCTCCACACTACATACTACCCTCCACACTACATACTACCCTCCACACTACATACTACCCTCCACACTACATACTACACTACATACTACCCTCCACACTACCCTCCACACTACATACTACACTACATACTACCCTCCACACTACACTACACACTACATACTACACTACATACTACCCCTCCACACTACCCTCCACACTACATACTACATTACATACTACCTCCACACTACCTCCACACTACATACTACCCTCCACACTACCCCTCCACACTACATACTACACTACATACTACCCTCCACACTACATACTACACTACATACTACACTACACACTACATACTACCCTCCACACTACCCTCCACACTACATACTACACTACATACTACACTACATACTACCCTCCACACTACATACTACACTCCACACTACATACTACCTCCACACTACCCTCCACACTACATACTACACTACATACTACACTACATACTACCCTCCACACTACATACTACCCTCCACACTACATACTACCCTCCACACTACCCTCCACACTACATACTACACTACATACTACACTACATACTACCTCCACACTACATACTACCCTCCACACTACATACTACCCTCCACACTACATACTACACTACATACTACCCTCCACACTACCCTCCACACTACATACTACACTACATACTACCCTCCACACTACACTACATATACTACCCTCCACACTACCCTCCACACTACATACTACATTACATACTACCTCCACACTACCCTCCACACTACATACTACCCTCCACACTACCCTCCACACTACATACTACACTACATACTACCCTCCACACTACCCTCCACACTACATACTACCCTCCACACTACCCTCCACACTACATACTACACTACATACTACCCTCCACACTACATACTACACTACATACTACACTACATACTACACTACACACTACATACTACCCTCCACACTACCCTCCACACTACATACTACACTACATACTACACTACATACTACCCTCCACACTACATACTACCCTCCACACTACATACTACCCTCCACACTACCCTCCACACTACATACTACACTACATACTACACTACATACTACCCTCCACACTACATACTACCCTCCACACTACATACTACCCTCCACACTACCCTCCACACTACATACTACACTACATACTACACTACATACTACCCTCCACACTACATACTACCCTCCACACTACATACTACCTCCACACTACCCTCCACACTACATACTACACTACATACTACACTACATACTACCCTCCACACTACATACTACCCTCCACACTACATACTACCCTCCACACTACCCTCCACACTACATACTACACTACATACTACCCTCCACACTACATACTACCCTCCACACTACATACTACCCTCCACACTACATACTACCCTCCACACTACATACTACACTACATACTACACTACATACTACACTACATACTACCCTCCACACTACATACTACCCTCCACACTACATACTACCCTCCACACTACATACTACCCTCCACACTACATACTACCCTCCACACTACATACTACACTACATACTACACTACATACTACCCTCCACACTACATACTACCCTCCACACTACATACTACCCTCCACACTACATACTACACTACATACTACACTACATACTACACTACATACTACACTACATACTACCCTCCACACTACATACTACCCTCCACACTACATACTACCCTCCACACTACATACTACCCTCCACACTACATACTACCCTCCACACTACATACTACCCTCCACACTACATACTACACTACATACTACCCTCCACACTACATACTACCCTCCACACATTACACAGCAGCAGGAGCTCAGCGGTGTGCCCTGAGGCTCAGGATTCATGTTTATGTTTATCCTGTCTGCTGAGTACGAGAGCACAGGATGTGAACCAGCATATTAATGGTTTATTGTCAAAAAAATCTGAAAGGGGCTCATTAACGTTACCAAGATAATGGGATTGCTGCCATTTTACCTCTAGTTCCATTATGAGAGTGAAGCTGTGTCCAATACACTGGTCTCCTGTGCAGTCTGAAAAGGCTAAGAGTTCTGGGAAGTCTGAGTCCTCTGGTTGACAAGGAGATGAGGAGAGAGACGAACAGAGAGCAGTGTCTGTTATTCTAACCTTGTTATACGGGGGGAGACAGAGTGTTATTGTAACCTTGGTAACTTCTAACCCTATCCATAGCCCTCTTCGCTATCATGACTGCACAAATAAAAAAAATATCTGATGCTGATTTTGAGAAATGCAGGTGCTTTGCTTTGGGACTACTTTTAATTTAACCTTTATTTAACTAGGCAAGTCAGTTAAGAACAAATTCTTATTTACAATGACGGCCTAGGAACAGTGTGTTAACTGCCTGTTCAGGGGCAGAACGACAGATTTGTACCTTGTCAGCTCAGGGATTTAACCTTCCAACCTTCCGGTCACTAGTCCAACACTCTAACCACTAGGCTACCTACCGTCCCTACACTCTAACCACTAGGCTACCTGCCATCCCTACTCTCTAACCACTAGGCTACCTGCCGTCCCTACACTCTAACCACTAGGCTACCTGCCGTCCCTACACTCTAACCACTAGGCTACCTGCCGTCCCTACACTCTAACCACTAGGCTACCTGCCGCCCCTACACTCTAACCACTAGGCTACCTGCCGTCCCTACACTCTAACCACTAGGCTACCTGCCGTCCCTACACTCTAACCACTAGGCTACCTGCCGTCCCTACACTCTAACCACTAGGCTACCTGCCGTCCCTACACTCTAACCACTAGGCTACCTGCCGTCCCTACACTCTAACCACTAGGCTACCTGCCGTCCCTACACTCTAACCACTAGGCTACCTGCCGTCCCTACACTCTAACCACTAGGCTACCCTGCCGCCCCAACTTGTGGTAGGACACAACGTATTTAAATTCAATGCAGGAGACCACTGATACTGGGTACACACAGGGTTGTAGACAGACAGACCATTCCCAGGGAGAACTCAGACAGACCGTGCCCAGGGAGAACTCAGACCGACCGTGCCCAGGGAGAACTCAGACCGACCGTGCCCAGGGAGAACTCAGACCGACCGTGCCCAGGGAGAACTCAGACCGACCGTGCCCAGGGAGAACTCAGACCGACCGTGCCCAGGGAGAACTCAGACCGACCGTGCCCAGGGAGAACTCAGACCGATCGTGCCCAGGGAGAACTCAGACCGACCGTGCCCAGGGAGAACTCAAACTAACCACTAGGCTACCTGCCGTCCCTACACTCTATCCACTAGGCTACCTGCCGTCCCTACACTCTAACCACTAGGCTACCCTGCCGCCCCAACTTGTGGTTGGACACAACGTATTTAAACTCAATGCAGGAGACCACTGATACTGGGTACACACAGGGTTGTAGACAGACAGACCATTCCCAGGGAGAACTCAGACAGACCGTGCCCAGGGAGAACTCAGACCGACCGTGCCCAGGGAGAACTCAGACCGACCGTGCCCAGGGAGAACTCAGACCGACCGTGCCCAGGGAGAACTCAGACCGACCGTGCCCAGGGAGAACTCAGACCGACCGTGCACTGGGAGAACTCAAACAGACCAGCCCCAGGGAGAACTCAGACCGACCGTGCCCAGGGAGAACTCAGACCGACCGTGCCCAGGGAGAACTCAGACTGACCGTGCCCAAGGAGAACTCAGACCGACCGTGCCCAGGGAGAACTCAGACCGACCGTGCCCAGGGAGAACTCAGACCGACCGTGCCCAGGGAGAACTCAGACCGACCGTGCCCAGGGAGAACTCAGACCGATCGTGCCCAGGGAGAACTCAGACCGACCGTGCCCAGGGAGAACTCAAACTAACCACTAGGCTACCTGCCGTCCCTACACTCTAACCACTAGGCTACCTGCCGTCCCTACACTCTAACCACTAGGCTACCCTGCCGCCCCAACTTGTGGTTGGACACAACGTATTTAAACTCAATGCAGGAGACCACTGATACTGGGTACACACAGGGTTGTAGACAGACAGACCATTCCCAGGGAGAACTCAGACAGACCGTGCCCAGGGAGAACTCAGACCGACCGTGCCCAGGGAGAACTCAGACCGACCGTGCCCAGGGAGAACTCAGACCGACCGTGCCCAGGGAGAACTCAGACCGACCGTGCCCAGGGAGAACTCAGACCGACCGTGCACTGGGAGAACTCAAACAGACCAGCCCCAGGGAGAACTCAGACCGACCGTGCCCAGGGAGAACTCAGACCGACCGTGCCCAGGGAGAACTCAGACTGACCGTGCCCAAGGAGAACTCAGACCGACCGTGCCCAGGGAGAACTCAGACCGACCGTGCCCAGGCAGAACTCAGACAGACCAGGCCTCAGACAGACCATTCCCAGGTAGAACTCAGACAGACCGTGCCCAGGGAGAACTCAGACAGACCGTGCCCAGGGAGAACTCAGACCGACCGTGCCCAGGGAGAACTCAGACCGACCGTGCCCAGGGAGAACTCAGACCGACCGTGCACTGGGAGAACTCAAACAGACCAGCCCCAGGGAGAACTCAGACCGACCGTGCCCAGGGAGAACTCAGACCGACCGTGCCCAGGGAGAACTCAGACTGACCGTGCCCAGGGAGAACTCAGACCGACCGTGCCCAGGCAGAACTCAGACAGACCAGGCCTCAGACAGACCATGCCCAGGGAG